>NC_052351.1:44514618-44818967 GCF_009727055.1 Benincasa hispida
ATACGATACTAGTTGGGGATGATTTGAGGTTTGTTTTAATGGAGGAATGTCCTCCAGTTCCCAGCTCAACTGCAAACGGAAATGCTTGGGATGCATATGATAGATGGGTTAGGGCAAATGAAAAAAGCTCGAGCATGTATCTTACCTAGCATATCTGATATGTTAACTAAGAAGTATGAAAGCATGGTCACAACTAAGGAGATCATAGAGTCGTTATAGGTGATGTTTGGATAACCGTCCTATCGGTTGACATGATACTATCAAATACATTTACAATTTTCATATGAAGGAAGGAACCTCTGTTAGAAAACATGTCATGGACATGATGGTTCACTTCAACATTGTGGAAGCAAATAGGGTTGTCATAGACGAAAAGAGCCAAGTCAGTTTATCATGGAATCTCTTCCGAAGAGTTTCCTAAAACTTCGTACAATTGTTGTGATGAATAAAATAGAATACAATCTGACTACTCTTTTGAATAGGCTTTAGACTTACCATTCCCTGATGAAAAATAAGAATCATGAAGGGGAAGCAAATGTTGTAGCCCAAGAAAATTTCAGAAGGGATCGACATCTAGGACAAAACCTTCTGATAAGAAGTCTGGACCTCTAAGGATAAAAGTATCCAAATGAAGAAGAAGGGAAAAGGGAAAAAGAAAACTCCTACAAAGAAAAGCAAGGAAAAAGTTGTAAACGGAAAATATTTTCATTGCAATGAAGATGGGCATTGGAAAAGAAATTTCCCTAAATATCTTGCTAAAAAGAAGGTTGAAAAAGAAGATCAAGATAAATTTGATTTATTTGTAATTGAAACATGTTTAGTGGAAAGTTCTCATTTGACCTGGATACTAGATTCAGATGTTGCTAACCATATTTGCACTTTGATTCAGGAAACTAGTTCCTGAAGACAGCTGATAGAGAACGAGATGACTTACAAGGTGGGAACAAGTGAAGTCATTTCGACTCGTGTAGGGGGAGATCCAAAGTTATTTTTTGGAGATGCTTACATTTTGTTCGAAAATGTATGTTATGTACCAGACATAAAAAGAAACTTAATTTCAATCTCCTGTTTATTAGAACATATGTATAATGTTACTTTTGATATCAATGAACTGTTCATTAGTTCAAGAGGTGTTCAAATATGTTATGCTAAACTCGAAAATAACTTTTATGTGTTAAACCAACTGAGGCAGAAGCTATTTTAAATATATAAACGTTTAAAACAACAAAAACGAAAAATTTCTCTTAACGCCTATCTTTGACACTTAAAACTTGGAGACATAAATCTCAAAATGATTGAGAGGTTAGTAAAGAATGGACTTCTAAATCAGTTAGAAGACAATTCTCTATCTCTGTGTGAATCATGTCTTGATGGTAAAATGACTAAGAGATATTTTACAGGAAAAAGTCTAAGAGCCAAAGAACCTCTAGAGCCTTATACATTTAGATCTCTGTGGTCCAATGAATGTTAAAGCTCGAGGAGGATATGAATATTTCACTAGTTTTATTGATGACTATTCCAGATATGGTTATGTTTACTTGATGCATCATAAGTCCAAAACTCTTGAAAAGCTAAAAGAGTACAAGGCAGAGGTTGAGAACTTATTAGGTAAAATGATTAAAACACTTCGATCAGATCGAAGTAGTGAGTATATGGATTTAGAATTTCAAAACTATTTGATAGAATATGGAATTCAACCCCAACTTACTGGACCTGGTATACCACAACAAAATGGTGTAGCATAAAGGAGAAATAAAACTCTATTAGACATGATTTGTTCGATGATGAATTCAGTCCGGTTACCCCAGTCTTTTTGGGGATATGCAGTATAGGCTACGGTATATATTTTGAACATGGTTCCCTCAAAAAGTGTTTTAGAAACATCGTGTGAGTTATGAAGAGGGTGTAAAGGTAGTTTACGTCGTTTCAGGATTTGGGGATGCCCATCACATGTGTTGGTACAAAATCCAAAGAAATTAAAATGACATTCTAGTTTATTGTATTTATTCTCTCGTACTCAACATTGTATGTTTGTATATATTTAAACCCACTGGAATTTTAGTCCAAGTGGGAGTTTGTTAGGTTATATGTTCTAAAACTCGCAGTTTGTAAACTTTTAAACATATTTCTATTTACAATAAAGATGTTATTGAGATTGTTTCAATAAAGTTGTTATTGAACATATAAATTGCATTTATAGATTCCTAAATCCAATAAACTAATGAACTTATGGCTATAACATGAATACTTACACTTTATGTAGAAACAAAAAAAGAGGATCAAGTTTAAGTATATAGCCAAAATGGTCTATAAATATATGGATAGTGTTGGGTACCTTATCTTAGGGACTCTATGGATGCAGCCCGCTTTGTATATTAATACAAATGGTGTGATCCCAAAGTCGTTCATGTGGAGACATGCGAGTGGAGGCATCCTATGTAAAAGATGTTTGCATAAGACCGGACCAAGAAATAGTCACTTTTCTTTAAAAGGACCGGTCATTGTTAAAACCGACTATTTCAAGTCGATGACCTTAGGTAACTCGATCTCAATCATGAGCTAACTACGAACTCCTGTTTATTCAAAATTATTCTTTAATATACATGAGTGAAAGTTGCTCAACATTGTCGCTGAATAAGCCTCCCATTTTAGGGGTAATACCAGATAGATAGTTGGGGACATAGTTTGCAAGACGAAATTAGCTCATACTCGTTTTAGGGTTAGTAGATAGGTTGTTCCTTTAAGTATTGACTCCTAGTCTTAAACAAAAGGATTCTGCCCTCTCCATAGCTGAAAGGGACTCGATTTATTGATACAAACATAAACCAATTCATTAGAGGATCAATGGAGATTTAAGGAGCAAGAAATATTGCAGGGGTAAAACGATAATTTTGACCTAGCTATAAATACGAACAACCTGTGAAGGATCAACTTACTGATTATGGTTAAATCAAGTGGACAGAAATATATCTATAATGAAGAAAGTGCTACTATTGAGCTACAAGGGTGTGTCTCAATAGTTAACAAATATTGATTAATTCACTTTAAATAGTTTAACCAACCAATCTCATATCGTTGAAGCTCATGATCTGTAGGTCCATTAGGTCCTTCTACTAGCTCGTTAAGTGATTAAACCTTAGACTAGCGTGTTGAGAGGATTTGAAATGTTCAAATTCAATTTAGGGTTTGGATTATTATATTCGATATAATTAAATGTTTAATTAACTATTAAACGATTTTGGAGAGTTGAAAATATTTAAATGAGATTTAAATATTCATGTTTTGGATTAGGTATTTAATTAATTTAATATTTGATATTTAATTAATTAATTATTATTTTTTTATTAATTATTTATTTAAAATAAATTTGAATTTCAAATTTCAAAGTTAGAAATTAAGTTTTTTTAGTTTGATTTTATTTGAAAAATAAAATTAAATTAAAAGAAAAATAGTTTAAAAATGAAAAGATTGAGTGTCAATATCCCATATTAACTTAATTGCATGTTAGAATTGAATAAATAGAGATTTATTTGGAGGAAAATCGTTCATGCAACCTGGAATTGAAGAGGAAATTCTGTAAAAAAAAATTTCCTCTTTTCAACTATTATAATCCTCTCAAATCTGCCTCAATTTGGATCCCACAATCCAATCTAAGGCCTGAAATAGTAGAAGGCTCTTGTGGTAGTCTATTTCAAAGATTGAAGAAGAAATGCATGGAGATTTGGAGTAATTGAGTGAATTAATCAAATGTTGTATTCTTGAAACCTAACTTCTATTATTATCATGAACGTGCATGCTAATCCACTAAAATTTATGTAATTAGAGTGCTTAGGATTCTAATAGCTTCCGTTGTTGAATGTCAATTTCATGAAAAACTAGTCGGTCCAAAGAAAGGTTATTTTTTGACAGAGTTTATTATCAACACTTTGATTACTACATTGAGAGTACCATTTACAATTGATGTTTTTGTCCAAAGGCTGGACATCAGTATTGTGTTAGGTATCTTATTAAAGGGGCCTACCGTATATGTGAACTTATTTTTTCATATTTTAATTGTGAGTATATGTTTTGTTGTTTATTTTTTCAGTTGATCTTTCTCAAATATCTAGAAATCTGAGTTCAATCCCTAAGTTGAATGGATCGAACTTCAAGATTTGAAAGGAAAGCCTAGAAATACTCTTGGGTGTATGGATTTGGACCTTGAATTAAGGACCAATAAACCCATTTCCACTAAGGAATAATCGAATACGACTAAGATAGAGAAGAGGGAATAGTCAAATTGCATGTGTCTAATGATCATTAAGTTTAGGCACTTCATTTCGAAGTCTTTTCATGGCTTTAAATTCCATGAGGTATAAGGGCAATAGGAACATAAGGGAGTACATTATGGAAATGTCCAATCTCGCGGTAAATTAAAGGCACTTGATATTGAGATCAATGAAAATTTTCTCGTACATCTGGTACTTATCTCTCTTTCTCGTACCTCACTCAGCTTAAGATAAGCTATTATACTCAGAAGGAAAAATGGAGTATTAATGAGCTTATCTTACAATGTGTGCAAGAAGAAGATAGGATTAAGAGAGAAAGAATAGAAAGTGCTCATTTGGCAACTGACTCTCGTGATAAGAAAAAAAAAATCTATTGGTACTACAGAAGGTGTTGGGATTGGTGTCCTAAATCTCTCTTTATTCTTGTAGTTTGTAAACTCTATAAACAAATTATTATCAATAAAATAATTATTATTTAATATGCATTTACTCAATCTGATAAACTAAGATCCTAGATTATTTTATGTAACTTAAACATGTATGTAGAGGCTTACAGGTGGATCATATTTAAGTAATAACCTAAACGGTATGTAGTAGATGAATAAGGCTGAGTAACTTATCCTGGTGACACTACGGATACGATCCACTTTGTAGTTGTTAATAGTATTGTAAAGTGCTACAGATTATATGATCTTAATAATTCATGTGGAGACATGTGAGCGGGACTATCCTATACAAAGAGTTTGTATAAGACCGGACTATGAAATGAATAGTCTCTCTTATAAAATTGTTGCTAGAAAGACTTACATTTCAGCAGAATGACCAAAGGTAACTTGACCTGAATCCTGATTGTGTTGTGAACTACTGCCTATGAACATGGTTCTTTGATTTACATGGGTGAGAGGGGTCAGTTTTGCCGACTCAATATGCCTACCATCTTGGAGATTCGTCTAATTGGGGAGCTAGGAATACAGTTACATAAGAAGGAATTCACTATTTTCCTATTGTTAGAGTAAATAGAGAAATTGCTCCTTTAAGGACGGATTCCAGGGCTTGATCAAAGTGACGTCACACTTCTCTTGATCAAAGAGAGGTTCGGTTATAGTTGGACTACAACTAATTGTTCATTAGAGGGATCAGTGGTACTTAAGAAGTTAGCGGTAACTATAGGGGCAAAATAGTATTTTTGGCCCAGTTGTACTTACGAGCAATTTGTGAAGGGCCAACACACTATTGATTGGTTGTATCCAATGAACACAGAAATATATCTATAGTGCGAAGAGTGTTGCTATTGGTCTTTAGTGTAGTGACCGGTAGTTAATGAAAATTGATTAATTTAATTAAAGAGTTCAATTAATTAATCAAGTACTATTGGATCTTCAATCTATAGGTCCATAACGTCCATCATTAGTTTAATTAGGATTAATGAGAATTAAATTAATTTTGGATCAATTTGAATTGTTCAAACTAATTAAAGGAAATGAATTAGTTATATGAGATATAATTAATATAGTGTATATGATACATTATAGGATTAATTTGAATTGTTTAGATTAACTAAAGGAAATTAATTATATATAAGATATAATTAATATAATGCATATGATACATTATAAGTTTTAAAGGAAGAAATAAATATTTGAATATGATTCAAATATTAATTATATGAATATGATTCATATAAAAACTATAGGTTGAAATTAATATGAATGTGATTCATATCAATTCTATAGGTTAAAAGAGAAATTAATAAACTATAGGTTATATTATATGTGACATAAAATAAACTATAGATTATATGTTATATGTGATATAATATATAGTTTTATTAATGTATAATAAGGTTAGTTATAATATATTTTATTTTACTTAAAATTCAAAATTTTATTTATTTATTTTAATTTTGTTTTTAATAATTAGGGAGGAAGTTATTTTGATAACTTCCCCCATTAATCTCTCGATAAAAAATTTTACATGAAATTAGTTCACGTTTCACAGAGGATTGGAGATCACGTTCTTTCTCCTTGGTTTTCTCTCTAGAAAAAGTTCTCTGGGAAATTTTCTGATGTGAATTTTCTCTCATAAATCTCTTACTCCCTTCTCCCAAAATTAATTCAATTGTTAGTCCATAACTCTACAAAAATTTTCATTCTTGAGAATAACGAGGAAGGTCTTGTAGTAGTGCCCATTGTTTCTTTCTTCTTTGTTGCATTTGTGGAGGGGAGATCGGGGAAGACAACCGTTTGTGAGATCGGGAGAGGAAATGCGAAGAACATTTGTCTTCAAGGGTAAGACTTAATTCTCTTCATTTTTCTCCTCTCAAGCATACTGTAGATTTTATTATTTTGTTTATTCTAGAAAGACAATTGGTTTACTCTGTATTTTCGATTTTGGATCCAAATTGAAATTAAAATTGTACGGTGTTCACATGTTTTCACTTGGGATTCAATCCCATCAATTAATTTCAAAGCCAAATCGTCCGATTTTAAGTTCCCAATTTGATTAAAAAAATCAGAGTTTAGGTGGGATTTTACGTTACACATTTTGATGTGTTGAATGATTATGCAATTTTTTAGATTGAGTTATCACATGGGCATTTTCAAATCGTGGCACTTTAGGGTTGCTTTAATTTGATTCAAGATGTAAAGGGCACGTTGTTTTTGGGCATTTTTTTAATGCTACCAAGCCTGTAAAGTCCAGATCTTGGTTGTGGCAAGCTGCTGACGATTGGGATGAAAAACAAAGGAAATCAGTGTGAGATTGATGTTATCAATGTGCATTCTATGATGCAGTGTTGCAACACTATACCTTAGTGTCACGAAGCTCTGACGCGAGGCGGACGAAAATTTTTCCGTAGTGTTGTGACATTCCGAAGCAGTTACGCGTGTTGCATGCATTCGTGAGGTCGTGCATTTGAGCCGTCCATGTGGCTTTTGGCAGCAGATTTCCTTTTGTTATATTTTATTATTTTAATTAATTAGATTAATAAAAATTAGTTATATTAATTTAATTAACTTTTAAGGGTGCCAAAATTCGATTCAATTTGCTATTTTAAATTTAATTTTTACATTTGATGTATGGTTAAATGAATTATATGTCACAAAGTATGTCATATAGTTTTATTTAAAAATCTCACCTTAGAATAAACATTATTCATCCATCGTATTTAATATAAGCGTTATATTATATAGTTGTATGAATATGCAACATGCTCATGTATTTTTAATATAAGGGCTATACTATAAATGCATGTTTGATATAATTTCATTAGTATAATATAAGTGTTATATTACTAATGAAAAGCATATTCGTACATCATTTATATAAAAGTTATATAATATGATAGCGTGCATTAATAATATGTCCATTTATCATTTATATTATAAATGTTATAATATATAGTTTAGATGAATGGAGGGATGTTATTTAATTTTTTTTTACTTTACTATAGAATTGTTATGTTAGTTGTAATGGAAATGGAATGCATGAAGCATAACACCACTTTAGTAAAATTATAATTATTAATTTTTCAAGTATGTCATTAGATGCATGTATAGGTTTTAGTTGTTTCATTAAACTTAATAATTGTTATAAGTTAAATGAAATTAGAATTAAATAATAAAGAGTTGCATGCGATCATAGGTTAAAATTTGTTTTAAATAGTTTAAAATCGATTTCACCATTAGATCTATTTTAATAAAAATTCTAACAAGCAGAAATAGATTTAATCTTTTAATTCCGTTTAATAGGATTAAATTGGATTAAATAAAAGATTAAATTTATCACAAATTTATCCATAAAGGACCATTGTCTAAGGAAGGTTATGTCTAGGATGAGGTTTTTAAGTTGACGAAAATGAAATACCCTACTGGGAACCAACTTAGAAGGTGAATTAGATAAATTTTTTATAAGCATGCAATAAGTGATTGGGGTTTATTAAAATGTTTAATAAACAAAAATCATTATTGTTTAATTGCCCAATTTAAAAGTTATGTTGGACAAAGTTAACAATCATTTAGATAAATTAATTAGCCGAATTTACATAAGTAAGAAACCCTATGTTTTAAAATACTCAGTGGGAGGAAAAAGGTGTATTTGATACATAAATTTTTCCACTTATGTTTCTCTCTTAATGTTCACTCTGTGAGATGTATGCTTGGCCTTGAGCTGTCATGATAGCATCCCCCTTCAGATGGTGTTTGCATGGGTCAATATCAAGGTGAATGAAGAGACTATTTATAGTAAGTGGGAGAGGGATGTATGTCAACATGTCCTACGATCTTCTTCATTAGTTTACATCGTGAGGTCTTTTTGCACGACCTCGAGGCTGTTGGGGTTGATGCCCTAAATCTCATAGGGTCCTATAGTTTGTAAACACCTGTATGAACAAACGTTTGTGATGTAATAATATGAAATATTTTCTTCACTCTTGTCTACGAAATAGAAGATATTTTAGTTTCATTAACCACAAACCAATAAACTAAGATCCCTGGTTATCTTGTAACTTAAGCATGTATATGGAGACATACAAGTGGATCATGCCTTAAATGATAACCTAAATGGTCTGTAGCATATGGATAAAGGAGGAAAACCTTATCCTGGTGATACTACGGATATGATCCGCTTCGTAGATATTACAAGTGTTGTAAAGTGTTATAGATAGTCTAATCCTGATCATTCATGTGGAGACATGCGAGCGGGGGTGTCCTATACAAAGGAGTTTATATAAGAACGGACCACGAAATATTTAGTCTGGTTATATAACGCCATTCATGATAGAGACTTTCATTTCACTAGGATGATCATAGGTAACATGACCTTAATCCTGAGTGAGTTGGGAACTCTTGCCTATGAGGGTGGTCCTTTGATTTACATGGGTGCGAGTGGAAAGATTGCTGACTCAAACCTGAATCTGGGAACTCAGCTACACAAGACGAAATTCATTCCGTTGCACCCGATAGCTGTGTGGGTAAGTAGATAATTGCTCCTTAAGGGCTGATTCCAGGGCTTGAACGATGTGGTATCACACACTTTCTCATGGCTCAAGAGGTGTTCACTCATAGTAGGACTATGATGCATTGTTCTTAGAGGAATCAGTGGTACTTAAGGAGCTAAATTGGCCCAACTGTACTTACGAGCGATCTGTGAAGGGTCATCGTGACTGTTGATTGGTATATCCAATGGACACAGAATATATCTGTAGTGAGAATAGTGCTGCTGTCAGTCTTTAGTGGAGTGTCCGTCAGTTAACGGATAGTGGATTTTTGATTAAAGAGTTTAATCAGTTATTCATGTACCGTTGGAGCTTTAAGCTATAGATCTATAAGGTCCCCTTGGTACTCAATGGATTCAAGTTGAGAATCAGTTTTTAGGTAGTTTAAAGTGTTCAAATTAACAAGAGAGAAATTGATTATATATGATATATAATTAAATTGGTTCAATTATATGTATATAATATGATATGATGTATGAGATATATTAATTGGAGGAATTTGATATTAAATATGATTATATTAATTAAAGGAGAAAAGAACTATGGTTTAAATATTACATATGATGTGATATTAAAACTATAGGTTATAAATATAATATGATAAATTAGTTATTATATTTATTTATAATTAAACAATTATATGATAATTGTGGTTGGTTATTTTCTCCATTAATCGTGAAGGTGGGAGATTATTTTTAGTTTTGAATAACTAAAGGATTAAATGAGAAGTGTTTTCATTTTTTTATACGCTTGCTTCATTTAGTAAATGATTAATCGTTTACTCACGAGAGACTATACGATAGCCCTCATAAGAATGTAAGCGAAAGCGAGAGATTTACTAAATGATTGTGTGCTAGCGACATTTACTAAACGATCTAGAGCGATTTCCTAAACAATCGTGTGCTAGCGAGATTTACTAAACAATCAAGCATTCTCAGTCTATATGATAGACAGAACCTTTTCTCACTTGCTTGATCGTGTAGTTCGATCATTTCCTTCCTTCATCCCTCTACCAAATTCACACAAAGCCTATACCTTCTGGATTATCACTCCGAGAATACCAAGGTTGCTGAGTGGTTGTGTTGAGGGGTTGTTGTGTGTGGATTAGACAGTTCGTGATTACTAGACAATTGGCTAGGCGATCTGAACGATAGCAAGAGGTTGCTATCCAATTCTTCAAAAGAGCAAGATATTTATAGAAGAAGTGTTCTTCAAAGGTATGTCTCTCATTCCTTTTGTATTTGATTAAGAAAGCATGTTGTAATTTGTTTTATGATGCATAATTGTTCTGTATGTTTGTGAATGCCTTTTATTCTTTCACAATGGACTTGGAAAGATCTTGCTTCCGCTTACTGGTTCTCTTGAATAAGAGTTCCTTCAGAGGCACCCTGGGAGCGTCCCCCTTCAGATGGTATGTGCATTAGGTCAATATCAGGGCAAACTCCAGAAATAGATAGAATCGCTTTAGTTTTTGTCTCAGTCGGTTTTCCCCTTTGGTTGGCTCATTTGGGCAAAACTCTAGGGTCTAAAATAGAGAGTCACACTTACAAGAAATTATTAAACAAGCTAATGATTTCTTACCAAATCGATAGTGACTAATTATTATAGGAATAAGAGTTATTTTGATGTAATAATTGATTAAGAGTGTCTTAGTTCAGTGGAGGGGTGACTGATCACCCTTCGGTGGCTTTTCTCCTAAATCACTTAAGCATCATTGAAAAATTAGATGTAAATGAGGTTCATTAAAATTTTTCTAAAATCGGATTTATTAGAGTTATGCTGAAATCTAATGTAGATCAGTTTGTTTCATTTAAGAAAAATGTCAAATTCTATTTTTCTATTGTTTCCCTTTACATATTTGACCGAAATCAATTATACAACTTGGAAAGATATGATTAAAACTATTTTCATGGTTAACGACCTTAACTTCATCTTGATTGAGGAATGTGCTTCAGTCCTAACCCCTGATTTAACACGAAATGTTCATGATGTATACAAAAGATGGACGAATGCCAATAATAAGGCTCGAGTTTACATTTTGGCGAGCATACCTGATGTCTCAGTCAAAATATTTGAAGGTATTGTCACTACACTTCAGATCATACAATCAATGCAAGAATTGTTTGAGCAATAATCTTCACAATTCAAGAAGGATGGGATTGATTTTGACGAAACCAGTAATGTAAGCTCTAAATGAACTTTGGTCCATATTGAATGTCAAGGGACTAATAGAGGAGGGAAATGTTGCTAACTCTAGTAAAGTTTATCAAAGAGGTTCATCCTCTGAGGTAAAACTTAGAGTTTATAATAAGAGGTTCAAGCTGATCCCACTACTCTCGAGAAAAGGAAGAAGTCCAATGATAGTAAACCTGATTTATTTGTCTTAAAAACATGCTTAGTAGAGAATGATGATCCTGCCTAGATAGTTGATTCAGGGGCTACTAATCACGTATGTTCTTCCTATCAAGGATTTAATTCCTGGAGATGATTGGTAGTTAGAGAGATGGCTCTTCGAGTCAGTACTGGTGAGGTTCCTAATATCAAGAGGAAATTAATCTTTGTTTCTTATTTGATTGAATAAAAATATTCTCTCTCCTTCTCTGAAATAAAGTGTTTATTTTTAATAATGTAATGGAGATAGGCTTTGCTTCAATAGAAAGTAACTTATATGTACTAAGGTCATTAGTTACAAAGGTTTTCCTACATACTAAAATATTCAAAATGGCAACAACTACTAGGAGACCAAGAGTTTCTCCTAAAGAAAATGCACACCTTTGACATCTAAGGTTAGGTCACATTAATTTCAATACGATTGAGAGATTAGTTAAAAGTGGACTTCTAAATAGTTTATAAGAAAACTCTTTACCTGTAGTGAGTCATACCTTGAAGGCAAGATGACAAAACGAACTTTTACTGGAAAAGGTTATAAAGCCAAAGAGACCTTGGAGCTTATACATTCAGATCTCTGTGGTTTGATGAATGTCGAGGGTATGAATATTTCATCTCTTTCATAGATGATTATTCAAGATACGGGTATCTTTACTGATAGATTAAAGATGCATAAATGGAAGCTAATAGAGTCCTTAAGCACTCTAATTACACTTAATTTGAGTAAAAACATGCTAAAACAAGTTTTTAACAGAAAAAGGGTTTCATTGTGTATACCGTTGAAGATTTCCACTTGCTCCTTGCTTAATCCACGGAATTGACCTTCAATTTCTTTAGAAGACCATCAAGAAAGTCTTCTCTACTATTCTTAGCCTTGGATTGAGTGGTGGAAACTCAGAATTGAGTGGGTTTAAGAGAGTTTGAAAGCAAAAAACAGTTTTTATTGAGAAATCCTCAAAATTCAGAATCCAACATCTCGCAATATCAGATAATTGAAGCTTTTATTAAGCTCCAACATGCAAGCAGTCAACATTCAGCAATTTGACACTTCAAATTGCACTTAGTGAGTGGCCTAGGTGTTGAAATGTAGAGAATTCCACTAAAAAATTGAAATCTTGGATAAATCCACTAATTTCAATTTCAAATTTAATTTAATTCAAATTTTCAACTTAATTAAATTAAATTTCTAAAATTAAATTTCATAAATTTAAAATTGATTTCATTTAAATAATTAATTAATTAGTAATTTAATATATTAAAATAATAATTCACCTAGTCTAAACCTGAATCTTACTCATGTAATAAATATTTAAATCAGTATTTAAAGATTTTGAACTCTCCAATTATGTTTAATTTCAACAAATTAAACGTTAATTATATCAAATATAATTATCCAAACCCTAAAAACTGAATTTAAATATTTCAAATTGCAAACCCTAATTTCGAATTTGAACTTCAAATTTGCTCAATATTCTAATCTAAGGTTTAATCTTTTACGAGCTAGTAGAGGGAACTTATAGACCTACAGATCATGAGCTCCAATGATTTGAGATTAATCGATTAAATTCTTTAATCTGAATTAATCAATATCGTTAACCACCGAGACATACCACTATAACTCGATGATTACACTCTCATCCCTATAGATATATTTCTGTCCACTTGATTTAACCATAAACAATAAGTTGACCCTTCACTAGTTGTTCGTAATAACGGTTGGGTCTAATGTTGTTTTACCCCCGAAATTACATCTTGCACCTTGAGTCTCATTGATCCTCTAATGAAGAATAGATTTATGATCCAATCACTAAACTGAGGCTCTCTCGTGCTAATGAAAGGGTGGGGTCCCTTGTTCAAGACCTGGAATCAGTACTAAAGAGAACAACCTCTCTACTATCACTAGAGATGGGTAGGAGCAAATTTCGTCTTGCACCCTATGTCCCCAAATATCTACCTGGTCTTAACCCTGAATGGAAGACTTATTGAGCCGATGTTATTGAGCCAACCCTTACCTATGCAAATCTAAGGATAATCCAAATAAACAGGAGTTTATAGTTAGCTCAAGATTAAGGTCAAATGATCTAGATCATCGATTTGAAATAGTCAGTCTTAACAATAAACAACATTATAAAGTAAGAGTGACTTATTTATTGGTTCTAGTCTTATACAAACTCTTTGCATAGGACGCCCCCACTCGCATGTCTCCACATGAACGATTCAGGATCACATCATTTGTAGTAGATACAAAGTGGGCTATATCCAATAGTATTACCAAAATAAGGTACCCAACCTTATTCATATACTATAGACCGTTTTGACTATTTAAAGTCCAAGTATTCATGTAATAGTCGTGGATCTTAGTTTGTTGGATTTAGTCATTACAAGTACAATTTATGGACTCAACAACAAAGTTTATTGAATAAAAGTCAATAACATCTTTACTGATAATAGAATATATTTGACATTACGAGCTACGAGTTATGTTCTTGCAATTTCGAACTATTTGGATCATAAAAACATACTGTGCTTCTCCCAAATCCTTCATTTGGAATTACGTAGCTAGCCATCTCTTAACGTCAGCAAGAAATTCTACTTTATTTCCTATGAGTAGAATATCATCAACATATAGAATCAGAAAAGCTACATTTTTTTTTTTTGACAAGAAAAATACAAGGTTTGTCAACATTCTATTCAAAGCCATAAGATTTGATCGTATCGTCAAATCTCAGATTCTAGGATCGAGATGCTTGTTTTAACCTATAAATGGTTCTATTAAGCTTGTAAATCTTTTGCTCTTGACCCTGTTCAATAAACCCCTTTTGTTGAGACATATATATATACTCTTTTCAAGATAGCCATTTAAAAAAGCTGTCTTGACATCCATTTTCCAGATTTCATTATCCTAAAAGGTGGCAACGGACAAGAGTATTCTAATAGACTCAATCATGGCAACTAGAGAGAAGGTTTCTTCATAGTCTACCCCCTCTCTTTGGGTAAACCCTTTTGCCACGAGTCTAGCTTTATAGGTTTGTACCTAACCAGCTTGGTTTCATTTTCTCTTGTAGATCCATTTATATCCAATGGGTTTTATCCCTTCTGGTTGATCTACAAGTTCCTAGACTGAATTTAAATATATTGACTCTATTTCAAGGTCCATGACTTTTATCCATTGGTATCTATCCACATCTTGCATTGTCTGTTTAAAAGTTAATGGATCCTCTAAGCCATCATCAGGTATAATGACTTGAGTTTCTATTAAACCCATGTAACGGTCAGGCTGATAAACAACTCTCCCACTATGTCGAGGTATTCTCAACTCTTGAGAATGATATGAAGTACCAATTTCATCAACAACTCTTGTTGAAGGACCAGCTTGATCAACAACTTTTATTGTTTTATCTGTAGTTTCTCTGGACATCTCACTCAATACTAGCTTACTGCGAGGTTGATGATTTTTCATGTGGTCTTCCGCTAGAAATGTTGCATTTGTCGATACAAATACTTTATCTTCCTAAGGATCACAAAAACAACCACCTTTTGTCTCTTTAGGGTAGTCTATAAATATACATACTTTTGAACAACATTCCATTTTCTTTGGGTTCTACACCAACACATGTGCTAGGCATCCCCAAATCCTGAAGTCATCTCTATAACTCGTAAGTTGTTTCTGAAACACATTTCGAGGGAACCATATTCAAAATATACACCGTAGTCTCAACTGTATGGCCCCAAAAAGAAATAGGTAACTGAGCATAACTCATCATTGAACGAACCATGTTAAACAGAGTTTTATTTCTTCTTTTCGCTACACTATTTTATTGTGGTGTACCAGGTGCTATGAGTTGACATTGAATTCCCGTTCTATCAAATAGTCCTGGAATTTTAAGTTCATAAACTCACCACCTTAATCTGATCAAAGTATTTTAATCTTTTTACCTAATTGGTTTTCAACCTCTGCTTTATATTCCTTGAACTTTTCAAGTGTTTCGGACTAATGATGCATTAGGTAAATATAGCCATATCTCGAATAATCATCAATAAAGCTGATGATATATTTATATCCTCCTCTAGCTTTAACATTCATCGGACCAAAAAGATTAGAATATACCAGTTCTAAGGATTCTTTGGCTCTAATACCTTTTCATGTAAAAGATCTTATGGTCATCTTACCCTCAAGACAAGATTCACGTGGAGGTAAAGTTATCTTCTAACTAATTTAGAAGTCCACTCCTAACCAATCTCTCAATCCTATTGAGATTAATGTGTCCTAATCTTAAGTTCCAAAGATAGGCATTTGGAGAACTCTTTCGTTTCTTCTTTTGAGTTTTAGCTATTCCAAACATCTCTATATTTAAAATGGATTTTACCTCAGTTGGTTTTAACACGTGTAAGCTATTTTCTAAATTTGCAGAACATATTTTAATACCTTTTGAAATAATGAACATGAAGGAAATTTAAACAGAGATCTCCATGAGCAGCGAAAGTGGACCGTTCCAAATTCTATTCAGAATGAACACAAACAATTACAGTCTTAAACGGAAACGAACAGGTTATACATAATCAGAAATTATAGAATGCTACAAGAGGATACAAGGGATAGGGTATGTGTACCTTTGAAGAACTATTCTTCAAGTATCCCTCGACCAATGTCCAATGTGTCCAACGATGCACTCGAACGTAACGAACAGAACAGCCAACAACATGAACACGAACACAATGATCGTCTGAATGCATCTCGAACCCAATCGAGTCCAACACAATCCTCAAACTGAATTTAGAACACCACCACAAGTATTACCTTGGTATTCTAGTGTGAGAATCCAGGTATTGTAGGCTCTGTATGATCTGGGATTGAGGAATACAGGAGGTAGACGATCGAGTAAGTGGGAGATATAAAGATTGTCTATCGTATAGACGATGTACTCGATCGTTTAGAAGATGAAGCCCATCGCATAGACTTTGGTACTCGATCGTGTAGCAATGATCAGCGAGTAACTATCGTATAGTCAACTCTTAGCTCAATCGTGTATGCTCTCAACACTATCGCTTAGTAAAAACAATTTTTACTTGATAGCCTTTTTCATGAGATTTTTCCGAATGAATCAACAACTAATTTTGGAAAACAATTTTTCTTTTTATCTCACAGTTACCATAAAACTTCCAATAACCTCAAACTCAATTCGATTATTAGAGAAAAAGAATTAATTATCATATAATTAATATATTATAAATAAATATGATAACCAACTTATCATATTATATTTATAACCTATAGTTTTAATATTTCATCATATGAAACATATAAACCATAGTTCTTTTTCTATTTTATGGTATTTAATATAAACCATATTTATATTAATTCCTCCAATTAATGTATCTAATACATCACATCAATTATATCACATATAATTGAATTTCTTCTTGTTAATTTGAACACTTCAAATTAACCCAAAATATGATTCTCAACTTCAACCTATTGAGCTACCAAAAGGACCTCATGGACCTGTAGCTTGAAGCTCCAACAATACGTGAATAACTGACTAAACTCTTTAGTCACAAGATCCACCATCTGTTAGCTGTTGGTCACACCACTAAAGATCGGCAACTGCACTCTTCTCACTACAGATATATTTCTGTGTCCATATAACCAATCAACAGTGCGATGACTTTTCACAAATCGCTCGTAAGTACAATTGGGATAATTCATCGTTTTGACCCTACAGTTACATCTAACTGCTTAAGTATAACTGATTTCTCTAATGAATAATAAGTCAAGTCTTACTATGACTGAGTCCTCTCTTCCAAAGAGAGGGTGTGTCCACTACGTTCAAGACCCGGAATTAGCCCTTAAGGGAGCAATTTATCTACTTACCCTTACTTCGGAGAAGGAGTGAATTTCGTCTTGTATAGCTGAGTTCCCAGCTCCTCAATCAGACGAATCCTCAAAAAGGTAGGCTTGTTGAGTTGGCAATCTGGCCACTCTCACTCATACTAATCAAAGGACCGCTCTCATAGGTAGGAGTTCCCAACTCACTCAGGATTAAGGTTACTTTACCTATGGTCATTTTAGTGAAATGTAAGTCTCAATTATCAACGGCGTTATATAAATAGATTAATCATCTTGTGGTCCGGTCTTATACAAACTCTTTGTATAGGATACCCCCGCTTGCATGTCTCCACTTGAATGGTCAGAATCAGACCATTTGTAGAACTTTACAACACTTGTAAACATCTACAAAGCGGGTCGTATTCGTAGTATCACAAGGATAAGGTATTCCTCCTTTATCCTTATACTACAGACCATTTAGGTTATTACTTAAGGCATGATCCACTTATATGTATCCATACATGCTTAAGTTACATAAAATAACTACGGATCTTAGTTTATTGGATTTGAGTAAATGCTTATAAAATACATTTATTCTATTAGTAATAATGTGTACAAAATGTTTACAAACTACGAGACCACCGGGAGAATTAGGACACCAATCCCAACAGAACACTTCATTATTTTCACAAGAGACTGTATTTTTGTTCAAGAAAACATGAGATAGATATTAAATTCCTTTTCATAGAAGGAATATAATAGGCATTTTCAAGTAAAATGTGTTTATCTCCAATAAATAACTTCATATCTCCCACTGCTTTAACTGAAACAACTTCCTCGATCCCTACATTAAAAATTACTTCGCTTTCTGTAAGCTATCTCTAGGAACTAGTGTCCTGAGCGAAAGCACAGATATGATAGCGACACCTCAGTCTATTATCTAAGTCTTTTTATCATGTTCCACAAAGCACGTCTCAGTGACAAACAAATCGTATTTACTTTGTCCTTCTTTCTATGTTTCTTCATCTATGACATTCATGATTTCTTTAGCAAAAGTCATGTTCTTAATTTTCTTAGCTAATATATCAGATATATGCTAGAATAATATTTCAGGCCTTTTCATTTACCTTAATTCATCTGTCATATGCATTCCAACCATTTTGGTCTGTAGAAGACCCTGGAGATCGAGGACATTCCTCTATTAAAATAAATTTGACTCAAAAGCATGCTAAAATAAGTTTTTAATAGAAAGATGGTTTCATTGTGTATACCTTTGATGATTTCCACTTGTTCCTTACTTAATCTACGAAATTGACCTTCAATTTCTTTAGTAGACCACCAAGAGAATCTTCTCTACTATTCTCAGCCTTGGATTGAGTGGTAAAAACTCAGAATTGAGAGGGATTGAGTGGGTTTGAGAGAGCTTGAAAGCAAAAACTCCTCAAAATTCAGAATCTAGCATCTCTCAATATCAGATAATTGAAGCTTTTATTAAGCTTTAGCATGCAAGCATTCAACATTCAGCAATTTGACGCTTCAAATTGTACTTAGTGAGTCCTAGGTGTTGACATATGGAGAACTCCACTAAGAAATTGAAATCTTGGATAAATCCACTAATTTCAGTTTCAAATTTAATTTAATTCAATTTTTCAACTTAATTCCAATTAAATTAAAAATCAATTTCAGAAGTTAAATTTCCTAAATTTAAAATTGATTTAATTTAAATAAATAAATAATTAATAATTTAATATCGAATATTAAATTAATAAAACACCTAGTTTAAACATAAATCTTATTCATGTAATCAATATTTAAATCAGTATTTAAATATTTTGAACACTCCAATTATGTTTAATTTCAACAAAATTAAACGTTATTTATATCGAATATAATTATCCAAACCCTAAATACTTTTGAACATTTCAAATTGCAAACCCTAATTTCAAATTTGAACGCTTCAAATTTGCTCAATATTCTAATCCAACGTTTAATCTTTTATGAGCTAGTAAAGGGACCTTATGGACCTACAGATCATGAAATCCAACAATTTGAGATTAATTGATTAAATTCTTTAATCTTTATTAATCAATATTCGTTAACCACCAAGACATACCACTATAACTCGACGGTTGCACTCTCCTCACTGTCGATATATTTCTGTGCACTTGATTTAACCATAAATAGTAGACTCTTCACTGGTTTTTCATAATAATGGTTGGGTCTATTGCTGTTTTACCCCCAAAATTACATTTTGCTCCTTAAGTCCCATTGATTCTCTAATGAACAATAGATTTTTTTATCCAATCACTAAACTGAGTCCCTCTTTGGCCAATGAAAGGGTGAGGTCCATTGTTTAAAACCTAAAATCAGTACTTAAGATAACAACCACTCTACTATCCCTAAAGATGGGTATAAGCGAATTCCGTTTTACACCGTATGTCCCCAGCTATATACCCGGGTTTACCCTTGAAATGGAAGGCTTATAGAACCAACGCTATTGAGCCAACCTTCACCTATGCAAATCTAAGGATAATCTCGAATAAACAGGAGTTCATAGTTAGCTCAAAATTAAGGTTAAGTTACCTAGGTCATCGAATTGAAATAGTCAGTCTTAAACAGTAAATAATGTTATAAAGTAAGAGTGACTTATTTTTTCATTCTATTCTTATACTCTTTGAAGGAAACCGAACATGAGGATTTCCATGAGCAACAGAAAGATCATTCCAAATTACAATCGTATATGAACTTTACAATTACAGTCACAAATAGAAACATACAGTTATGCATAAAATACATAAATCACAGCATGATATACAAAAGATCAAGGAGAAATGCTACACATTTTTAACTCATTGCCAAGCTCCTTGATCACAAATGCTCAATCACAGCAACACAACAACCACGAATGTTCGTCCAACACGACCACTACACTACACGAATACTGCACACTCAAACTCAGCGATCACTTAGGTCACGGACACTCCGAACAACACGAACGACCTCCACAGAACCTCGACAGTGTCGAATTGAGTATGACACCACAAGAAGGCTATCTTGGTATTCTCGGTGTGAGAATACAGAGGATGGGCTCTGTGTGGACTTGGTTTGAGGTAGAAGACGGAGGAAACAACAATTGTGTAAACGATTGAGCAAGTGGGAGATGGTAGAACCTATCGTATAAGGATCTGAGGTGCCCAATCGTTTAGGAAAGCCAAGCGATTGTCTAGCAAAAGCTATGCGATCGTTTAGCTCATCGCTTAGCTGAGTATCCAATTTGTCGCTTAGTAAATCCTATTTACTTGATAACTTTCATGAGAATATTTTCGAGAGAGGAAATCTCAAGCTTTTTTTTTTTTTTCTATTAAAATTAGGAAAACATTTTTTCTTTTATCTCACGGTTACCATGAAATTACCAAATAACCTCCCACTCAATTGGTTATATAGAGATAAATAGATAATTATCCAATAATTAATATTATTAATATATAAATGATAACCAACCTTATCATACTATATTTTAACCTATAGTTTTAATATTTCATCTCATGAAACATATAAACCATAGCTCTTTTTCTATTCCATGACACTTACTGAAAAATATCATTTACATTAATCCTCAAATATTATCTCATACATCATACCGATCATATCATATATAATCGAATTACCTCTTGTCAATTTGAACATTTCAAATCAACACCAAGAATTGATCCTCAACTTGAATCCATTGAGCTACTAAGGGACCTAATGGACCTGTAGCTCGAAGCTCCAACGGTGTGTGAATAACTGACTAAATTCTTTGGTCACGGGATCCACTATCTGTTAACTACCAGACACTCCACTAAAGACTGACAGTTAAACTCTCCTTACCACAGATATATTATGTGTTCATCTTAACCAATCAACAGTGCGACAACCCTTCATAGATCGCTCGTAAGTACCACTCAGCCAATAACCGTTATACCCCTATAGTTATATCTAACTCCTTAAGTATCACTGATCCCTTTAATGAACATAAGTCATAGTCCTACTATGAATGAGTCTTCTCTTCCAAAGAGAAATTTTGGCCACTATGTTCAAGCCCCGGAATCAGCCCTTAAGGGAGCAATCTCTCTATTTACCCCTACTTCGGAAAATGAGTGAATTCTATCTTGTGTATTGAGTTTCCAGTTCCCAAATCAGACAAGTCCCCAAAAAGGTAGGCATGTTGAGTTAGCAATTTGGCCACCCTCGCACATACTAATCAAAGGACCGCCCTCAAAGGCAGAAGTTCCCAAAACACTCAGGATTGAGGTCATGTCACCTGTGGTCAATTAGGTGAGATGTAAGTCTCTAGTATCAACGGTGTTATATACAGCATCTAGTCATCTCATGGTCCGATCTTATACAAACATTTTGTATAGGACACCCCCGCTCGCATGTCTCTATATGAATGGTAAGGATCTACCATCCGTAGTAATTTACAACACTGTAAATCTCTACAAAGCGGGTTGTATCCGTAGTGTCACAAGGATCAGGTATCTCACCTTAATCCTTATACTACAGACCTATTTAGGTTATCCCTTAAGGCATGATCCACTTGTATATCACATATACATGCTTAAGTTTACATAAGATAACCATGGAGCTTTGTTTATTGAATATGAGTAAATGCCAGAATGAAATAATAGTTATTTTATTCATAAAACAATGTGTATCATTACAAAAAATGAGACTCCGGGAGAATTAGGACACTAATCCCAACACTCTTTGCATAGGATGCCCCTACTCGCATGTCTCTACATGAAAGATTCAGGATCACATCGTTTGTACTAGATACAAAGTAGGTCGTATCCAATAGTATTACGAAAATAAGGTACCCAACCATATTCATATACTATAGACCATTTTGGCTATTTACTCGAATTCGATCCATCTTTATGTCTCCATATAAAGTCCAAGTATTCATTTAATAGTCATGGATCTTAGTTTATTGGATTTAGTCATTACAAGTGCAATTTACAGACTTAACAACAAAATTTATTGAATAAAAGTCATTAACATCTTTATTGATAATAGAATATGTTTAACATTACGAACTGCGAGTTTTAGGAGATACAACCCAACATTTACCTAATGCAACAAAAGACTAAAGCATTTGAAAAGTTCAAAAAGTATAAGACTGAGGTTGAAAACTTGTTAGGTAAAAAGATAAAAGCACTATGATTTGATCATGGTGGAGAGTATATGGACTTAAGAGAACTATTTGATAGAACATGGAATTATGTCCCAACTCTCAGCCCTTGGTATAACTTAGTAGAATGGTATATCAAAAAGAAGAAATAGAACCTGTTGGACATGGTTCGGTATATGATGAGCTATGCTCAACTTCCTGACTCATTCTAGGGATATGCAATGGAAACTACTATTTATATCTTGAACAACATTCCCTCAAAGAGCGTTTCTAAAACACCTTTGGAGTTATGGAGAGATGTAAAGGTGGTTTACGCTACTTCAAGGTTTAGGGATGTCTAGCACATGTACTCATGACAAATTCTAGAAAGTTGGAACCTCATTCGAGAGTATGCCCATTTATAGGCTACACCAAGGAAACGAGAGGTGGGTACTTCTTTAATCCAAATGATAATAAAGTGTTTGTATTGACAAATGCTATCTTTTTTGAAGAAAACCACACGAGCCACAGACCATTAAGAAAAATAATTTTAAGTGAAATTTCTAATGATACTACTGAGACTTCAACAAGGATTGTTGAAGAGGCTAGTACATCAACAAGGGTTGTTGATGTCGGTTCATCTAGTCAAGCTCAGCCATCTTAAGAATTGAGATTGCCTCGACATAGTAGGAGGGTTATGAACCCATCTATTCACTATATGGGTTGAACAAAAGCTCAAGACATCATATCTGATGATGGGGTTGAGGATCCATTGACTTACAAACAAGCAATGGAAGATGTTGACAAGGATGAATGGGTTAAAGCCATGGATCATGGAATAGAGTCTATGTACTTCAGTTCTATCTGGGAGCTTGTAAACTTGTAGGGTAAAACCTATAGGTTGCAAGTAGATCTACAAGAGAAAAAAGGGTGCAGATAGAAAGGTACAGACCTTTAAAGCTAGATTAGTGACAAAGTGTTATACCCAGGTTGAAGGAGTGGACTATGAAGAAACTTTCTCACCTGTTGTCATATCAAAGTCTATTCGAATTCTCTTGTCTTAAGCCACATATTATGACTATGAGATTTGGAATATGGATCTCAAGACTGCCTTTTTTAGTGGTAATCTTGAAGAGACCATCTACATGAATCAACCAGAGGAATTCATTGAACAAGGTCAAGAGAAAAAGGTTTGCAAGCTTAATCGGTCCATTTATGGACTAAAACAAACATCTCGATCTTGGAATATAAGATTTAATACTGCGACCAAATCTTATGACTTTGATCAGAATGTTGATGAGCCTTATATTTACAAGAAAATCATTAACAACTCAGTAGCTTTCCTTGTGTATGTGGATGATATTCTACTCCTTGGGAATGCTATAGGTTTTTTGACTGATGTGAAGAAATGATTGGCCGCCCAATTCCAAATGAAAGATTTAAGAGGCGCAGTTTGTTCTAGGGATCTAGATCATCAGAGATCGTAACAACAAAATGCTGGTATTGTCTCAGGCATCGTATATTGATAAGATGCTTGTTGGATATTCAATGAATATTTACAAGAAGGATTTATTACCTTTTAGGCATGAAATTGTTTTGTCTAAGGAATAGTGTCCTAAGGTTCCTCAAGAGGTTGAGGAAATTAGACAAGTTCCCTATGCATCGGCTATTTGCAGTCTTATGTATGCAATGTTATGCACCAGACCTGATATTTGCTATGTAATATGGATTGTCAGTAAATATCAATCCAATCTAGGATTAGATCACTAAACAGTGGTCAAACAATCCCCAAGTATCTACAGAGAATAATAGACTATATGCTTGTGTATGGACCTAAGAATTTGATCCTTACAGAATACACGGACTTTGACTTTTAAACTGTGAGGATCTAAGTCCTCAAATGGGGATTCCCGACCCCTTAAAAGGGGAATAGGGTGGGTCAGTGTTTACTTTGTATAGAGGAGCTATAATTTGTTGAAGCATCAAGCAAGGGTGCATCGCTGACTCCACTATGGATAGCTACTGGTGAAGCAGCTAAGAATTGTTTGGCTAAATAAGTTTTTTACTGATTTGGAAATCATTCCAAGTATGTTTTTGACCACCACACTTTATTGTATTAATAGCGGTACTGTGGAAAATTCTAAGGAACATAGGAGTTATAAAAGAGGCAAACACATTGAACAAAAATATCACTTGATTCAGGAGATTGTGCAATGAGGTGACGTGATTATGTTGGGATCGAATCCTAAGCGGAAGTGTGTAAATGACTTTCATCTCAAAATTCCATTTTTTAAGAAACAAAAATAGTGTTCTAAATAGAATATAGAAAGATAAACATGTTAAAAACATGCTTGAGAAGAGAGAAAATAAAAAGGAGGAACCATTCTTACGAAGATTCCCGAGCTCCTAGAATGATCCTCTCACTTTTTTGACAAACACGATCTAGAACACAAACATCTCCTCGAACAATATTGAACACAACCACGGTAATAACCTTGTTATTCTCTAGGATTCTAATAGAAGGATAGGTGGTATACAACTATTGGAAGAGGGTGAAGAGGAGAGACTTCTTTGGAGAGAGTAGAGATGATTTCTTTGGTGGCTAGGGTAAAAATTACAAAAATAAAATCTTGCCCTAAAAGGGCCATAAGGAAGACTTTATATGGAGAAGGGTGAGCACATTCTCCAATTCTTTCTCAATTTACCCTTGTCAATTAATTAAATAATACTTATTTAATTAATTAGCACATTAATTAAATAACCCTTTATACATTAAATCCAATTTAACGTATCTATTTAATTACCATAAACATCGTATGTCTATGTGTAACACCTCTCTATTAATTAATTAATTATTTGTGAATCTAATTTACTTGAATTAATTATTTGAATCTCATTTAAATGTTTCTTTCCAACTTAATTTAAATTATAGATCACATCCATAATCAATTACATATTAGTCATATTAATATGCAATTTCCTCAAATTGATTTGAACAATTCAAATCATTCCTCATTAATATCTTTTAGTGAGTTAACAAATGAACCTGGTGGACCTGCAAATCAGAAGTTTCAATAATATGAGATTAATTGGTTAAATTTATTAACCAAATTAATCAATATTCGTTAACTGTGGGTACACTCCACTAAATACCCACAACTACACTCTTCTCACTGCAGATATATTTCTATGTCCACATGATATAGACCAATAACAACAAGTTAGTCCTTCACAAGTATTTATAATGCTAATTGGGTCAAATTACCGTTTTACCCTTGGGTTACCTCTGACTTCTTAAGTACCAGTGCTTCTCTAATGAACAATCTGTATATGGTCCAACCAATAAACAGAAACCTCTCTCGGGCGAATGAGAGGGTAGGACCATTTGTTCAAGTCCCAGAGACACCACTTAAGGGAACACTCATTTACTTACCCTGAAATCGGGAAGAAGTGAATTCAATCTTGTATTGTTATATTCCCAGCTCCTTACTCGGTCTTGTCCCCAAAATGCTAGGCATGTTGAGTAAGAAAATCGGCCACTCTCACCCATACAAATCAAAGGACAATCCCTCGTGACCAGGAGTTCATAATACACTCAGGATTAAGAATAAATTGCATGGGTCAACCATTTGAAATAGGAACCTCACTAATTAACAACGTTGCATTTAGTGATTACTATTTTGCAATTCGATCTTATGCAAACTCATTGTATAGAATACCCTTACTCGCGTGTCACCTAGACGAACACGTTGGATCATTGCATTTGTATCAGATACAAAGTGGGTTGTATCCATAGTATCACAAGGACAAGGTACCTAGCCTTATCCTTATATTACAGACCATTTAGGTTGTTTCTTGAACATTGATCCCTATATGTCTCCACATATAGTTCAAGACTTAAAAGGTAACCCTAGGTGTTAGTTTATTGGATTTAGGGTTATTAAGAAAAAATAGAATACAAAACAATCAATAACATTTATTGAATTAACATCGATAACTCTTTGTTGATGACTGTCAGTTAATAACATTTACTATCTACGAGTTTTAGGGCATAAAACCCAGCAGATTGTCATGAAGTTAGGTTGCTTCAGAGCACAACGTTGCTAATTTGTTTATGAAGGCGCTCACTATAAAGTGTTCGAGAGTAATCTAGAAAGTCTAGGTCTATGGGATATGCGGCATATTGTTTAGTGCAAGTGAAAAATGTTACTGGGGTATAGTGTATGCTCTAGTTTATTGTATTTTGTACTTTATTCATATTGTACTCTACTCTACACTAGCTTTAAAACTACTGAAAGATTGTTGAGATTGGTGTCCTAAATCTCTCTTTATTCTTATAGTTTGTAAACTCTAAAAACAACTTATTATCAATAAAATAATTGTTAGTTGCATTTACTCAATCCAATAAACTAAGATTCTAGATTATTTTATGTAACATAAACATGTACGTAGAGACATACGAGTGCATTATGTTTAAATAATAACCTAAACGATCTATAATAGATGGATAAGGTTGGGTACCTTATCCAAGTGACACTACAGATACAACTCGCTTTGTAGTTATAAAAGTATTATAAAGTGCTAAAAATAATCTGATCCTGATCATTCATGTGGAGCTATGTGAGTGGGGATATCTTATACAAAGAGTTTATATAAGATCGGACCACGAAATGAACAGTCTCTTTTTATCACACCATTGCTAGAAGAGATTTACATTTCACCAGGATGACCATAGGTGACTTAACCTGGATCCTAAGTGTATTGTGAACTCCTGCCTATGAAGGTGGTTCTTTGATTTGCATGGGTGATAGTGGTCAGTTTCGTCGACTCAATATGTCTACGATCTTGGGGATTCATTTGATTTGAGAGTTGGAAATGCATCTACACAAAAATTGTTGCATATTATTCACTAAAGGGATCAGTGGTAGCTAAGGAGCTAGAGGCAATTACATGGAAAATTGGTATTTTTAGCGTAGTTGTACTTCTGAATAATTTGTGAAGGGTCAACGCAATGTTGATTGGTTATATCCAATGGACATAGAAATATATATGTCATGCAAAGAGTGCAGCTGTCGGTCTTTAGTGGAGTGATCGGCAGTTAATGGAAGTTGATTAGTTCAATTAAAGAGTTTAATTAATTAATCAAGTATTATTGGAGTTTCAACTTATAGGTCCATAAGGTCCCTCATTAGCTCAATTATGATTAATGAGAATTTAATTAATTTTATTTTAATTGTTCAAATTAATTAATTATATGAGATATAATTAATATAGTATACATGATACATTATAAGATTAATTTGAATTTTTCAAATTAATTAAAGGAAATTAATTATATATAAGATATAATTGATATAATGTATATGATACATTATAAGTTTTAATGAGAGAAATATATATATGAATATGATTTGAATATTATAATGTATGTGATACATTATAATATAAAATTTTAAAGGGAGAAATAAATATTTGAATATGATTCAAATATTAATTATATGAATATGATTTATATAAAAATTATAAGTTAACATTAATATGAATCTGATTCATATGAATTCTATAGGTTAGATGAGAAATTAATAAACTATAGGTTATATTATATGTGATATAGAATAAGTTATAGATTATATGTTATATGTGATATAACATATAGTTTTATAAATGTATAATAAGGTTAGTTATTATATTTATTTTATTTTATTTAAATTTAAGATCTTATTTATTTATTTTAATACTTCCCCCCATTAATCTCTCAACAAAATTTTTTTTCGTGAAATCAATTCATGTTTCAGAGGATTGGAGATCGTCTTCTTCCTCCTTGGTTTTCTCTCTGGAAAAAGTTCTCTAAGAAATTCTCTATTGTGAATTTTCTCTCACGGATCTTTTATTCCCTTCTTCGAAACTAATCCAATTGCAAGGTCACAACTCCGCTATGATTTTCATCCTTGAGAATAACGAGGAAAGTCTCATGGTGGTGCCCATTGGTTCTTTCTCTTTTGCTACGTTCATGGAGGTGAGACTGGGGAAGGCAATTGTTCGTGAGATGGGGAAAGGAAACACGAAGAACATTTGTCTTCAAAGGTAAGACTTAATTCTCTTCATTTTTCTCCTATCAAGCATGCTATAGATTTTATTATTTTGTTTATCCTGAAAAAACAATTGGTTTACTCTATATTTTCGATTTTTTTTTATCAAAAATTGAAATTAAAATTGTACGTCGTTCACACACTTCTGCTTGGGACTCAATCCCTTCAGAAAGGACATTTCAGCAGAATAAGGAAAAAAAACAGGTCATTTCAAGAAAGACTATCTCAAGAACGCCAAGTGATATGTAAAGAAGGGATTAAGTCATTAGCTCCCACTATTTCCATTTGTAACCTAAGTTTTGACGGAACTCTAATAGGGAGAACTTTGAGTGAAAGCAGATCGACCAAATTCCACTTTTATTGAAAACAATTTTTATAGTAAACAAACAATAACTTATGCTTTTAAATCTAAGTTACAGCATGCTTTAGAAAGAAAGTGTTTCAAGAAACCTTACATTTGAAGACCTTTCTTTGCGATTTTCCCTCAAAAGGATCACGAACTTCTTAAAGACCTTCTTCAAGATAACCTCGAACAAAACCCGGACACTACCACAAAATTACCTTGGTATTCTCAGGGTGAGAACCTAAGAGTGTTGGGCTCTAACTATTTTGGTTAAGAGGAAAAACTTAAGGTGGAGGAGGAGGATTGAGAACTCTAAAAACTCAAGATAAAACTCACAAAACACCTCTGTAAAATTTCTTTCTCAATCGGTTAATAGCCTTTTTCTAACCACCCCTACTAATGTGGGTGGAAAGAAAAGATGGGAAAGGGAGTTGTAACTCTCTTCCTCATTATCATAATAATAATAATAATATAAATATAAATATGATAACTAACTTATCATATTATATATATATATATATATATATATAATATATATATATATATATATATATATATATAATATATATATATATATATATATATATATATATATATATAATTATATAAACTATAACATATAATCTATTAGTTTTAATATCGTATCACATACAATATAAACTATAGTTTCTTTTCTCTTTATATGACATTTAATATAAATCTTATTTATATTAAATTTAACAATTATGAATCTAATTCATAGAAACTATATTTGAATCCCATTCAAATATTTATTTCCTCCCATTAAGCTATCATTTATCAAATACATTATGAAAAATTATTTCATATATAGTTGAAAAAACTTAATTATATCATATATAATTAAATCCCTCTATTAATTTGAACAATTCAAAATAATCCAAAAATGGATTCTCAACTAAATCCTATTTAGCTACCAAGGGGACCTCATGGACCTGTAGCTTGAAGCTAATTAAACTCGTTTATTACATTATTCACCAACTATCGAGCACTCTACTAAAGACCGACAGCTGCACTCTTCGCACTACAGATATAATTTCTGTGTCCATTGGATATAACCAATAAACAGTACGATGACCCTTCATAAATTGCTCGTAAGTACAGCTAGGCCAAATTACCGTTTTGCCTCTATAGTTACATCTAAATCCTTAAGTACCATTAATCCCTCTAATGAAAATAGATCATAATCCTACCATGACTAAACCCCACTCGAGCCAGGAGAAGGTGTGGCACCATATTGTTCAAGATCCGGAATCAGCATTTAAAGGATAATTTATCTACTTACCTCTGCCTCAGGGAAAGATGAATTCCATCTTGTGTTGTGTGTTCCCAGCTCCCCCAATCAGATGAATCCCCAAAATGGTAGGCTTGTTGAGTTGGCGATCTGGCCACTCTCAACCATACAAATCAAAAGGACCGCCCTCATATGCAGGAGTTCACAACCCACTCAAGATTCAAGTCATGTTACCTATGGTCATCCTTGAAATGTAAGTCTCCATTATGAACGGCATTATATAATGAGACTAAACATTTCATAGTCCGGTTTTATATAAAATCCTTTGCATAGAATATTCCCACTCGCATGTCTAATATATGAATGATCATGATCATATCATTTGTAGCACTTTACAATAATTGTAACACCTATAAAGTGAGACATACTCATAGTGTCACAAGGATAAGGTGCCTAGCCTTATCTATCTAGTATAGACCTTGGATGTTAGTTTATTGGTTTGTGGTTAATGCAACTAGAATATCAAACATTTTATAGACAATGAATAAAATATCATATATTTTATCAGATACATAATGAGTTTGTTCAACAATGTTTACAAACTATAGAACCCTACGAGATTTAGGGCGTCAACTCCAACAATCTCCCACTTGATCTAAAGCTAGTAGGGTGTACAATATAAGCAAAATAAAAAGTATACAAATAATAAACTAAGGCATAACACGCGCCCAGTACAATATCTCCCACTTTCCCTAGTCCAAATACGGCCTGTCCCATCGACCCATACTCTGCAGGTGACCCTCAAACACCATAGCCGTGAGGACCTTTGTAAACAAATCAGAAACGTTGTGCTCCAAAGCTATCTGTGTGACAATGACGTCCCCTCGATGAACAATCACTTGAATGAGATGATACATTGTTAGGGATGATGTTCTAAACTCTCATTGGGTCCTGTAATTTGTAAATACAGTTCTGAACAAACACTTGTGATGTAACAATATTTGATATTTTATTCACTATCTATGGAACATTGGATGATTTAATTGCTTTAACATAAACCAATAAATTAAGATCCCTGGTTGTCGTTTGTAACTTAAGCATGTATAAGGAGACTTATAGGTGGATCATGCCTTAAGTTATAACCAAAATAGTTTATAGTATATGGATATAGGAGGGAAACCTTATCCCGATAACGCTACGGATGCGACCCGCTTTGTAGAATAGTTCCAAGTATTGTGACTTGCTACAGATAGTCTGATCTTGATCATTCATGTGAAGACATGCGAACGGGGGTGTCCTATATAAAGGAGTTTGTATAAGACCGGACCACGAAGTGTTATAGTCTCATTATATAACGCCATTAATGATAAAGACTTCACTTCACTAGGATGACCATAGGTAACATGACCTCAATCTTGAGTGAATTGGGAACTCCTGCCCTTAAGGGTGGTCCTTTGATTTGTATAGGTGCGAGAGGCCAGATCGCCGACTCAAGCCTACCACTTTGGGGATTCGTCTGATTTGGGAGTTGGGAACTCAGTTACACAAGATGGAATTCACTCATTCCTCGAAATAGGGGTAAGTAGATAGATTTCTCCCTTAAGGGCTGATTTCGGGGCTTGAACCATGTGGCGCCACACATCTTCTCATGGCTCGAGAAGTGTCCACACATAGTAGAACTATGTTGTATTATTATTAGAGGGATTGGTGGTACTTAAGGTGTTAGATGTAACTACAAGGGCAGAACGATAAATTGGCCCAGCTGTAATTACAAGTATCTTTGAAAGGTTATCGTACTGTTGATTGGTTATATCCGATGGACACAGAAATATATCTGTGGTGAGAAGAGTGCAACTATCGGTCTTTAATGAAATGTCTGACAGTTAACAGATGGTAGATCTCGTGGCTAAAGAGTTTTGTTAGCTATTCACGTACCGTTTGAGCTTCGAGCCATAGGTTCATAAGGTTCCATTGGTAGCTTAATGAATTCAAGTTCAGAATCAATTTTTGGGTCAGTCTGAATTGTTTAAATTGACAAGAGGGAGTTTGATTATATATAATATGATTGAACTGGTCAATTATATATGATATGGTTGACATAATGTATGAGATACATTAATTGGAGGAAATTGATATAAATATGATTTATATCTAGTGGATGAGAAAAGACTATGGTACATATATTGCATTTGATGTGATATTAAACCATATGTTAATTAATATAATATGATTATATTTATTATTTAATTTTTAACAATTATAGGATAATTGTGCCGAATGTTTCTCCGTAACCAAATGAGTTAGTGGGAGGTTGCATTCAGTTTTCGTAACTAAAGGATAAAATGAAAATTGTTTCATTTTGCAAGGATCAGACACTCACTCACCAAATTATGTATACTACCTATCGCATAGCAAAAAGAAAGCATACACGACAGCTACACCTGCGGGGTTTACTAAACAATTGCATAGGTTTTACTAAACGATCATCTAGCTTTTTCCTATACGATTGCGTGCCCGAACGTTTACTGAATGATCGTCTATACGATCTCACCTCTTTTACCACAAGATCGTGTACCTTTACCTAAACGATCAAGCATCATCTATACGATAGACACCCAATATCTCCCACTTGCTTGGTCATGGTAAACGATTGTCTCTTTCTCCTTCCCTCTACCAAATCCAACAGAGCCCACACCTCCTGGATTCTTATTTCGAGAATACCTTTTCGAGTGGTGGCGTCTTCTCTACTGCCTTGTTCGTGAGGAGTTCGTTCATAGGTAGACAACCGGGATTTAGTGGACGATAGCTTGAACAATCTCAGCGAGAGTGAGAGGTGCAATCCGTTGGATGAGAGCAAGATTTCTATGAAGAAAGGTTCTTCAACTGGTACGTATCTTGTTCTCTTTGTTGTTTAAGTTTCAAAGCATCCCTGTAATTTGTTGTTAATGCATATCTAGCTTGTTTGATTGTGAATGCGGTAATTCTATCACAATGAGTTTGGAACGATCTTGCTTCCGCTCAGAGGTACTCTTTGATAAGAGTTCCTTCAACTTCCGCTATTTATTCTTGCCACGCTTATGACTCCTAGGCTCTCAGGAATTAGCCACAGCACCAGTATTATCACAATAAGTGTGATGGGCTTTCACATGTCTGGAACAACTTCCAGATTAGTCAAGAATTTCCTCAGCCAAACGGCTATCTTAGCAGCTTCACAAGCCATTACAGACTCAGCCTCCATGGCAGAGTCAGCGATGCACCATTGCTTGGTGCTTCGCCATATTACTACCCCTCCGTTAAGAGAGAACACTGATTCTGATATGGATTTCCTAGAATTCTTATCGATCTGAAAAATCAGAGTTTGTGTATCCTATAAGGACCAAATCCTTAGAACCATACACAAGCATGTAGTTCCTCGTTCTCCGTAGATACTTGAGGATGTTTTTAATGGTTGTCTAATGATCTAATCCTGGATTAAATTGATATCTACTGACTATCTTCATTGCATAGCTGATGTCAGGTTCAGTACATAACATTGTGTACATCAAACTGCCCACGGCAGATGCATAGGGGATCCATCTCATCTCTTCAACCTCTTGAAGTGTCTTAGGACACTATTCCTTAGACAATGTAACTCCATGCTTGAAAGGCAATAAGCCCCTCTTGTAGTTCTAAATCGAATATTTGACAAGCATATTGTCGATATACAATGCATGAGACAAAGCTCGCATTTTATTCTTTCGATCTTGAAAGATCTGAATACCTAGAAAAAACTTAGCCTCTTCCAAATCTTCCATCTGAAATTGGGTCGCTAGCCAGTTCTTAACTGTATTCAGTAAACCTACATCATTCCCAATTAAAAGCATATCATCTGCATACAATACTACAAAAACTACTGAACTATTGATGATCTTCTTGTATACACAAGGCTCATCAATGTTTTGATCAAAGTCATAAGATTTGATCGTAGTATTAAACCTTATGTTCCAAAATCGAGAAGCTTGTTTCAGTCCATAAATGGACCGATTAAGCTTGCAAACCTTTTGCTCTTGACCTTGGGTTATGAATCCCTCGGGTTGTACCAAATAAATGGTCTCCTCGAGATTGTCATTCATAAAAGCAGTCTTAACATCCATTTGCCAAATCTCATAGTCATAATATGAGGTAATGGATAGGAGGATCCGGATAGACTTAAACATGGCAACAAGCAAGAAAATCTCCTCATAGCCGACTCCCTCTACCTGGTATAACCATTTGCCAATAGTCTAGCCTTAAAGGTTTGCACCTTCCCATCAGCACCTCGTTTTCTTTTGTAGATCCATTTACAACCTATAGGTTTAACCCCATCAGGTTGATCTACAAGATCCCATACGGAGTTGAAGTACATAGACTCTATTTCGAGATCCATGACTTTGATCCATTCATCTCTGTCAATATCCTTCATTTCCTTCTTATAAGACAATGGATCCTCAACTTCGCCATTAGCTACCAAAGCCAGGATTTTAGTTAAACCCAAATAGCAAATAGGTAGGTTCACAACCTTCTCACTATGTCGAGGTTTTCTCAACACTTGAGGTGGATTTGACCTACTAGATTAACCTATTTCAACAACTCTTGTTGAGGTACTAGGTTCTTCAACAACTCTTGTTGAAGATTCAATAGTTTCTTTGAAAATCTCATTCAACACGATCTTACTTTTGGGCCTGTGCTCCTTTATGTGGTCTTCTTCAAGAAAAGTAACATTTGTCGATACAAATACATTGCTTTCTTTATGATCAAAGAAGTAACCACCTCTCATTCCTTTGGTGTAGCCTACAAATAGGCACAACCTTGAATGTGGTTCCAATTCCTTAGGATTAGCCTCAAGCACATGTGTTGGACAACCCCAGATCCTGAAATGACGTAAACTAGCTTTAAAATCATTCTATAACTCCAAAGGTGTTTTGGTAACACTCTTAGAAGGAACACAATTTAGGATGTATGTTGCAGTCTCTACTTCATAACCTCAAAACAAGTTAGGTAAGGAAGTGTAACTCATCATAGACTGAACCATGTCCAACAGGGTTCGATTTCTTCTTTTTGATACACCATTTTGTTGAGGTGTACCAGGTGCTGAGAGTTGGGATACAATTCCATGAACTATCATATAGTTCTGGAATATTGAATCCATAAACTCTCCACCTCGATCAGATCAAAATGTTTTAATCGTTCTATTTAATGCATTTTCAACTTCATCTTTGAATTCTTTGAACTTTTCAAATGATTCAGACTTATGTTGCATTAAATAAACGTACCCATATATTGAATAATTATCAGTAAAAGTGATGAAATATTCATAACCTCCCCTAACTTTTACATTCATCGGATCACAAAGGTCTGAATGTACTAGCTCTAGAGGTTCTTTGGCCCTATAACCTTTTCTAGTAAAATGTCTCTTAGTCATCTTGCCTTCGAGGCATGATTCAACACCGGTAAAGAATTTTCTTCTAACTCGCTTAGAAGTCCATTCTTCAACAATCTCTCAATCCTATTGAGATTGATGCGTCCTAGTCTTAGGTGCCAAAGTTGGACATTTTCCTTAGGAGAAATTCTAAGTCTTTTATGTTGAGTTATAGCAGTTTTTATCATCTCTATGTTATGGAGGGCATTTGTTGCTAACGACCTTAACACATACAAATTATTTTCCAGTTTTGCAGAACAAATATCAACACCATTCTTTGTAATAAATACTTTTATTAAAAAAAAATTTGATATTATAGAATTGTTTTACAAGCACTTTACAGAAACTAAGTTCCTTTTTAAATTAGGAACTACAAATACATCTTTTAATACAAGAAATTTGTTCTGTAAAGTCAACCGGAGACCTCCAACTGCCACAGCTGAGACGACGTACCCAGTTCCAACTCACATCATCATCTCACCAGCATCTAGTTGCCGCTAGGAACTAATTCCTGAAATGAAGAATAGACATGGTTAGTAGCCCCAGAGTCAATAATCCAGGTAGAATCATCATTTTCCAATAAACAGATTTTCGACACAAGCAAATCATATTTACTTTATTTGGTCTTGATGAGTTGTCTACCCCTATTCGCATCAACTACTGGGTTAGCAACCTTCCCCTTTCCACTCTTCTTCTTTTTTCACTTTTTGATGGTAGAGGAAGAAGGTACAGACTTCGTTCCAGAGGTCAAATCTATGTGGGACTTTTTAGAAGACGAAGCAACATTTGTTTTACCCTTCTTCTCCTTGCGTTTCAACAAGGATTGGAAGATTTGTAGCTCGTTGAGCAGGGTGGTCAGGTTGTAGTCAATCCTATTCAAAACAGCATTGCTACGAAAGTGCAAGAAACTTCCAGGTAAAAATTCCAATATTATGCTAACCTGGCTGGCCTCATCAATGCTTGATCTGTTCATCTCCACCACATTGAAATGGATCATCATGTTAAGAATGTGTTCTCGAACAGATGCCCCCTCTTGCATACGGGCATTAAAGATGTACTTTAGAGCGTCATGCTTGAGTTGTGCAGACGGTTGTCTAAATATTCCCCTCAGGGACTCTATGATCTCACAGACTGTGAACATGGGCTCATGCTTCTTGGCCAATACTTCGTTAAGACTTGCCAAGATGTACGCTCGGGCCTTTTCATTTGCCCCTGTCCAATGCTCACATGCTTCTAAAACATTTCAAAGAGCATTGGCAGGTGGAAAAGGAGGATACTTCTCCATCAGGAAAAAGCGAAGGTCATCGATGATGAGAATAGTAGTGTTTTTCCAACTAGCGTAGTTTTCTCTTGTTAATTTATTGGCGGCTAGTAAACTTAAGGTAGCGATAGCCATTTTAATGAATTTACTAAAAAAGAAAAAATTTATTTTAGTCTACTTGTATTAAATCGTTTTAAGAAAACCAATCAATTTTTAGCAAAATAGTCTAGTCTACCCTAAGTAACATCTATTTTGCAATGATGTTTCAGTGAGGTAGGACAAAAGTCACCGTTTGGTGATCAAAAGCCCCCCACTGAAATGAGACATTCTCAATCATTAGAAAGAAACAACTCCTTGTCGCTATAACTAATAGTTACCATTGTACGACCCAAAATTTGTTAACTTCCTTCACAATTCTATGTAAGTGTAACCCCTCATTTTAGGTTCTAGAGTTTCGCCCCAATGAGCCAACCGTAGGGAAAAACTGATTGAGACATGAAACTAAAGCAACCCTATCCATTTATGGAGATTAAATAAAGCGTCATGCAATACAATCATCCTTTAGGGGGACACCCACGATGTCACGAGGTGATGCATGAAACTTTATTTAACCTAATGAGAGAGACCGGAGGATGTGTTGTCATACGTCTAGCTCCCACTTACTATAAACATTCTCACCATTCACCTTGATATTGACCTACTCACATGCCACCCGTAAGGGGACACCCATGGTGCCTTGAGGCCGAGACGTGTAGAGGCAAAAATGAAGTATCATATACCCCATTTTCCTCCCACTGAGTGTTCTACCCTAGGGTTAATTAACTTAGGAAAAATCTGGTATTGATTTTATCCAAGTGTTTGTTTAACTTGTTAAAAAAAAACTCTTGTCTTTGATGATTAAACAATTTTGACCGAAGTCTCATTAAACTCTTTAATAGACTTTAATCAAAATTTTCATGCATGTAACAAATCTATCTAATTCACTTTTTCAGGTAGGTTTCCAAATAGGGGTGCGACGTTTCCATCAACTTAAGTATCCCAGCCTAGCCAAAATCCACCTTGGACAAAAGGTCCCTTATAGATACATTTGTTACATATTTAATATTTTATTAAAAATCAATTTAATCCTATTAAATCGATTTAAAAGATTAAACTTAGATTTCTAATCTCATTAGAAATGTGATCTTAGGTCTATCTCAATCATATTTTAAAAAAATTTTAAAAAATGATTATAGCTTAAGATTTGCATGCAACTCTTTATTATTGATTTTAATTATAATAATTATAAATAAATGAAACAATTAAAAACTAACCATTGCATGCTTGACATAATTTAGTTAATTATAACATTATAAATTAACCTAAGGTAATGTCATGCTTCATGCAATATTCATTCATTACTGATATATAACATTTATATAACGAAGTAATGAATCATGCTATAGCATACATTCGTTACATCCATTCAAGCATATATTATAACATTTATAATATAAATGATGCATGGATATGCTATAATGCATGAATACATATACTATAATAATTATACTATATGATGCATGAGCATGCTTTGTATAATTTAAATCCTGCATACTCATATATTATAACACTTATAATATAAAATGATGCATGAATATAAATGCATAACCTATGGTGGGTTTTAAAACTATATGACATACATTATGACATATAATATAAAACATACATCACATGTATATTTACTCTAACAGTTGATGGACGGGGATAGGACCTCTCTAAAAAGAAAAAACAAAAGGCTAACTATTACAAAAATTTGAGTCGACCTATTCGAAACAGGTAAACCGGGTCTTGAGCCGCTCGAACCGAACTGCCCTTCAAAAAACTACCTTGCAGTTGATCGTACAACAAATGAACTATGTGATGAGCGAAAGACTACGTGATCCTGTAGCTAGCAACCATGCGTTGAGCAACTAAAAACCGCCCGATCTTTCAGCAAGCAACTATATGATCTTGTAGCAAATGCAACACGATTGTATTCAGCAAGCAACTATGCGATCTTGTAGCAAATGCAACATGATTGTGTAGCAAACTCTACACGATCGTGTAGCATTAGCTATGCGATCGTTTAGCAAATGCTACAGGATCGTGTAGAAAAAGTTACCTAATCGCATACCAAAAGCTACACGATCTAGAACCTCTGTTTCGTCTTCTCCATCGAAACAACGCTCTGCAACCCTTCTTTGCAACAACCCGGAACATCACGAGTGACTCAAACTAACAAATTACAGACTTGATTGCAACATTAATGTTCAAAAACGCAGGGGCTTTTACAAACAAAAATTATCAAATTTAAAGAAAGCTTTAAATAGAGAGTTCTATCCTGAAACATCCATCGACAAAGCCATCCATAACCATTCATCGCATAAATAGAATGCAGATTATAAAACCCACAATTACTGTAAAACAATTCAATACAAGAATGGAATTTGGAATCATAAACCTACAACATGGCTCTGATATCAATTGAAGGAACTCTAATAGGGAGAACCTTGAGCGGAAGCGGATCAACAAAATCCCATTTTTATTGAAAACAAAGTTTATAGTAAACAAACAATAAGATATGCATTTAAATCTAAATTATAGCATGCTTTAGAAAGAAATGGTTTTAAGAAACCACACCTTTGAAGACCTTTCTTCGCGTTTTTCCCTCGAATGGATCATGAACTTCTTGAAAACCTTCTTTAAGATAACCTCGAACAAAACCCGGACACTACCATAAAATTACCTTGGTATTCTTAGGGAAAGAAACCAGGAGTGGTGGGTTCTGACTATTTTGGTTAAGAGGGAAAACTTAAGGTGGAGGAGGAGGATTGAGAACTCTAAAAACTCAAGATAGAACTCACAAAACACCTCTGTAAAATTTCTTTCTCAATCGTTTAATGGCCTTTTTTCGAAGAAGAAGAAAAAAGTTTCCTTTTATTCTCCTTGCCATAAAAAATAACCACCCCCACTAATGTGGGTAGAGAGAAAAGATGAGGAAGGAGTTGTAACTCCCTTCCTTATTATCAAAATAATAATAATAATATAAATATAAATATGATAACTAACTTATCATATTTTATATATATANATGTTATATCGAATATAATATTTAACTTATAGTTTTAATATTGTATCACATACAATATAAACTATAGTTTCTTTTCTCTTTTATATGACATTTAATATAAATCTTATTTATATTAAATTAAACAAATTTGAATCCAATTCATAGAAACTATATTTGAATCTCATTCAAATATTTATTTCCTCCCATTAGGTCATAATGTATCAAATACATTATGACAATTATATCACATATACTTGAAAAAACTTAATTATATCAGATATAATTAAATCCCTCTATTAATTTGAACAATTCAAATTAATCCAAAAACTGATTCTCAACTAAATCCTATTGAGCTACTAAGAGGACCTCATGGACTTGTAGCTTGAAGCTCCAATGTTACATGAACAATTAATTAAACTTTTTAATTACATTATTCACCATCCGTTAACAGTCGAGCATTCCACTAAAGACTGACAGCTGTACTCTTCACAATACAGATATATTTCTGTGTCAATTGAATATAACCAATCAACAGTACGATGACCCTTCACAAATTGCTCATAAGTACAGCTGAGTCAAATTATCGTTTTGCTCCTATAGTTACATCTAACTCCTTAAGTACCACTGATTCCTCTAATGAACAATAGATCATAGTCCTACTATGACTAAACCCCTCTCGAGCCAAGAGAGGGTATAGTGCCACATTGTTCAAGACCTGGAATCAGTCCTTAAGGGAGCAATTAATCAACTTACCCCTACCTTGGGGAAGAAGTGAATTTCATCTTGTGTAGTTGTCTTCCGAGCTCTTCAATCAGACAAATCTCCAAAATGGTAGGCTTGTTGAGTTGGCGATCTGCCCACTCTCACCCATACAAATTAAAGGATTTCCCTTATAGGCAGAAGTTCACAACTCACTCAGGATTCAGGTCATGTTACCTATGGTCATACTGGTGAAATGTAAGTCTCTATTATGAATTGCGTTATATAATGAGACTAAACATTTCATGGTCTGGTCTTATAAAAACTCCTTTGTATAGAATATCCCTACTTATATGTCTAATACATGAATGATCAGGATCAGATCATTTGTAGCACTTTACAACACCTGTAACACCTATAAAGCGGGTCATACTACAGACCATTTAGGTTAACACTTAAACATGACCATCTGTATGTCTTCGCATACATGTTTAAGTTACAAAGATAACCTTGGATGTTAGTTTATTGGTTTTTTGTTAATGAAACTCAAATATCTTTATAGACAATGAATAAAATATCATATATTTTATTAGATACATAATGAGTTTATTCAACAATGTTTACAAACTATAGGACCCTACGAGATTTAGGGCATCAACCCTAACAAGTTTGTGAAGGAACTCTTATCAAAGAGAACCTATGAGCGGAAGGAAGATCGTTCCAAATTCATTGTGACAAAATTACAAGCATTCACAAACATACAAACAAGTTATGCATTTCAGAATAAATTATGGCATGCTTTCATAAATAAATACAAAGGGATGAGAGACTTACCTTTGAAGAACTCTTCTTGTATCTTTCTCTCGCTCTCTTGAAGCCTTGGATCAGAACTTCTCGTTGTCACTACGAACACCAACCCAATCGTCTAATGTATCACCTGGTCAATCACGAACAACCTTCCACAAACAAGTAACAATTGGGACACCACCACTCAGTGACCTTGGTATTGTCGGAGTGAGAATCTAAGAGGTGTGGGCTCTGTTGGATTTGGTAGAGGAAAGGAGGAAACAATGATCATACTCAACGACCAAGCAATTGGGAGAGTATAGAGTCTATCATATAGACATGTGCTTGATCGTTTAGTAAAGTTACATGATCGCTTAGGAAATCAAGTATGCTCGTTTACAGATCATTTAGTGAAGTGCGCTTGCCACGCGATCGCTTAGTAAAAAGCTACATGATTGTTTAGGTAATGGTGCATGTACACGATCGTTTAGACAAACACTTGAAGTTGTCGTGTAGTCTCTCGTGAGCTAAACGATAGGCAGTGTACTCGAATGATGCGATTCTTCCAAAATGAAAACATTTATCATTTTTATCCTTCAGTTATGAAAACTGAATAAAATCTCCCACTTTCATGTACGGTTAAGGAGAAACCACCAACAATTATCTCATAATTGTTTTAATTATAAATAAATATAAGAACTAACTTTTATTATATTTATAACTTATAGTTTTAATATCACATCATATACAACATTTAAACCATAGTCCTTTTGTCCATTACTTAATATAAATCATATTTACATCAAATTCCTTCAATTAATATATCTCATACATCATGTCAACTATATCATATAAAATTGAACCAGTTTAGTCATATCACATATAATCAAACTCCATCTTGTCAATTTGAACACTTCAAACTGAACTAAAAACTGATTCTCAACTTGAATCCATTGAGCTACAAAGGGGACCTTATAGACCTATAGCTTGAAGCTCCAATAGTACGTGAATAGTTGACTAAACTCTTTAGTCACGAGATCCACCATTCGTTAACTATCGGACACTCCACTAAAGACCGACAGTTACACTCTTCTCACCACAGATATATTTTTGTGTCCATCGGATATAACCAGTCAACAGTACGATAACCCTTCACAAATGCTCGTAAGTACAACTAGGCCAATTTATCATTTTTCCCCTATAGTTACATCTAGCTTCTTAAGTACCACTGATCCCTCTAATGAACAATACATCATAGTCCTATTATGAGTGGACACCTCTCGGGTCATGAGAAGGTGTGTGGTGCCACATCGTTCAAGCCCTAGAATCATCCCTTAAGGGAGCAATCTATATACTTACCTCTGCTTCGGGGAATGAATGAATTCCATCTTGTGTAGTTGAGTTCCCAATTCCCCAATCAGACTAATCCTCAAAGTGGTAGGTTTAAGTCGGTGATCTAGCCACTCGCACCCATGGAAATAAAAGATCTGCCTTCAAAGGCAAGAGTTCCCAACTCACTCAGGATTAAGGTCATTTTACTTATGGTCAGCCTAGTGAAGTGAAGTCTCTATCATGAACGATATTATATAACGAGACTAAACACTCTGTGGTCCGGTCTTATACAAACTCTTTTGTATAAGACACCCCCGCTTGCATGTCTCCATATGAATGATCAGGATTAGACCATCTATAGCATGTCACAACATTTGTAACTATCTACAAAATGGGCCGCATCCGTAGTGTCACCAGGATAAGGTTTCCCTCCTATATCTATATACTACAAACCATTTTGGTTATCACTTAAGGCATGATCCATTTGCATGTCCCCACATACATGCTTAAGTTACAATGACAACCAGGGATCTTAGTTTGTTAGTTTGTGGTAAAGCAATTAAAACATCTCATGTTTCATAGACAGCAGTTAAGAAAATATCTCATATTATTACATCACAAGCGTTTCTTCAATACAGGTGTTTACAAACTACAGGATCCAACGAGAGTTTAGGACATCAACCCCCATAATCTCCCACTTGTCCTAAAGCGGGTGGGGTATACATAACAACAAGTACAAAACAATAAACTGGGGCACTAAGGCCTAGTACAAAATCTCCCACTTTCCCTAGTTCAGCCGCAGGCGGTCTCGTAGACCCATGCTCTATTGGTGACCCTAAAAACTTATAGTCGTGAGAGCCTCCGTAAACGTGTCAGCAAAGTTGTGCTCCAAAGAAATCATCGTGACAATCACGTCCCCTCGATGCACTATCTCGTAGATAAGATGATACTTCCGCTCTATATATTTGTCACGTTTGTCACTCCTAGGCTCCCTAGAGTCTGTCATAGCATCACTATTATCACAATAGAGGGTGATGGGCCTAGACATGTCTAGAACAACTTCCTGAACCAAACGACCTCCTTAGCAGCTTCACAAGCTGCTATATACTCGGCCTCCATCGTGGAGTCGGCGATGCACCCTTGCTTAGTGCTTCGCCATACTACAGCTCCTCCCTTAAGAGTAAACACTAAGCCTGAATTGGATTTCCAAGAATCTTTACAGTCTGAAAGTCAGAGTCCGTGTATCCAGTAAGGATCAAAATCTTAAATCCATACTCGAGCATGTAGTCCCTCGTTCTCCTTAGATACTTGAGGATATTCTTGATGTCGGTTCAGTGACCCTATCCTGGATTAGACTAATATCTACTTACTATCCTTACAGTGTAGCAAATGTCTGATCTAGTACACAACATCGCATACATCAAACTGCCAACGATAGATGCATAGGGGACCCGTCTCATCTCCTCAAACTCTTGAGGCGTCTTAGGACATATTTCCTTAAACAATGTAACTCCATGCCTGAAAGGTAGTAGGCCCCTTTTGGAGTTCTGCTTCGAGTACTTGAGCAACATCTTGTCAATGTATGATGTTTGAGACAGCGCTAACACTTTGTTCTTCTGATCTCGAAAGATCTGAATACCAAGAACAAATTGAGCCTCTCTTAAATCTTTCATTTGGAGTTGGGTCGCTAGCCAATTCTTAACTGATGTTAGTAGATCTACATCATTCCTAATGAATAAGATATCGTCTATATACAACACTAGGAAAACTACTGAATTATTGATGATTTTCTTGTAGACACAAGGCTCATCAACGTTTTGGTCAAAGTTGTATGATTTGAACGTTGTATCAAATCGAATGTTCCAAGATCGAGACGCCTGTTTCAGCACATAAATGGATCGATTTAGTTTGCAAACATTTTTTCTCTTGACCTTGGGCTATGAATCCCTTCGGCTGCACCATATAAATGGTCTCCTCAAGATTACTATTCAGAAAGGCAGTTTTAACGTCCATTTGTCATATCCCATAGTCATAATATGAGGCAATGGACAGGACGATGCGGATAGACTTTAACATGGCAATAGGCGAGAAAGTCTCCTTATAGTCAACTCCCTCCACCTAGGTATAACCCTTTACCACAAATCGAGCCTTGAAGGTTTGCACTTTCGCGTCGGCACCCCGTTTCCTCTTGTAGATCCATCTACAATCTATAGGTTTTACCTCATCAAGTGATCTACAAGATCCCATACTAAGTTGAAGTACGTAGACTACATCTCGAGATCCAAGGCTTTGACCCATTCATCCCAGTCAACATCCTTCATTGCCTTCTGACAAGACAACGGATCCTCAACCTCGCCATCGGCTACCATAGCCAGGATTTCAGTGAAACCTATATAGCAAATAAGTGGGTTCATAACCCTCCCACTACGTCGAGGTTCCCTTAACTCTTGAGGTGGAACTGACCTACCAGATGAACTTCCATAAAAAACTCTTGCTGATGGAGCAGGTCCTTCAACAACTCTTGTTGAAGTTTCAATAGTTTCGTTGGAAAGTACACATAACATGATCTTACTACGTGGACTGTGCTCCCTTATTTGATCCTCCTCCAGGAAAGTAGCGTTTGACGACACAAACACTCTGTTTTCTGTAGGATCATAAAAGTAACCCCCTTGTGTACTTTTAGGGTAGCCTACAAAGAGGCACAACCTCAAACGTGGTTCCAATTTCTTTGGATTGGCCTCAAGCACATGTGTTGGGCAACCTCATATGCAGAAGTGGCACAAACTAGCTTTATGCCCATTTTAAGAGTCCAAAGGTATTCTCGTAAAACTCTTGGAAGGAATATAGTTGAGGATATAAGTTGCAGTGTCCATTGCAAAACCCTAAAACGAGTTCGATAAGGAAGCGTAACTCATCATCGACCGAACCATGTCCAACAAGGTTCTGTTTCACCTCTCCGCTACACCATTCGGTTGAGGTGCACTCGGCGCTGAGAGTTGGGAAACGATTTCATGTTCTATCATATAGTTCTGGAACTCAGAATCCAAAAACTCTCCATCCCGATCCGATCGAAGTGTTTTAATCCGTCTATCCAATGCATTTTTAACTTCAACCTTGAACTCTCTGAACTTTTCAAAGGATTCAGACTTTCATTGCATCAAATAAACATACCCATACCCAGAGTAATCATCAGTAAAAGTGATGAAATACTCATACCCTCCCCTTGCTCGCACATTCATTAGACCACAAAGGTCAGAATGCACTAATTCTATAAGCTCTTTGACTTGATAATCTTTTCCAGTAATAGGTCTTTTAGTCATCTTGCCTTCAAGGCATGATTCACACACCAGTAAAGAATTTTCCTCTAACTCACTTAGAAGTCCATTCTTCACCAACCTCTCAACCCTATTGTGGTTTATGTGCCCTAATCAAAGGTGTCAAAGATGGGAATTTTCCTTAGGAGAAAATTTTTGTCATTTATTTTGAGTTACGACAGTTTTAAACATCTCTATGTTATGGAGGAAATTTGTTGCTAATAGCCTTAGCACATACAAATTGCTTTCCAGTTTTGCTGAACAAATCTCAACACCATCTTTATGAATAAACACTTTATTCAATTCAAAATGAAGAGTATATTTACATTGTATCAGACACTTTACAGAAATTTAGTTCCGCTTTAACTCGGAACTATATACACATCATTCAAAATGATAAACTTCTTCTATAAATTCAACTGGAGCCCTCCCACTACCACAGCTAAGACGACGTGCTCGGTGCCTACTCGCATTGTCATCTCTCCAGCCTTAAGCTACTGCCAGGATCTAATCCCTTGAAAAGAAGAACAAACATGATTAGTGGCCCCAGAGTCAATAATCCAGACAGAATCATCAATCTCCACTAAACAAGTTTCCAAAACTAGTAAATCATATTTACCTTGTTTTGCCTTGACCTAAGCCTTCTTCCTCTCCTTAATCCAGCAAGGACAATTCCGCATCTAGTGCCCGTCTTGGTTACAATGGAAACACTTTCCTTTATCAATCGGCACTGGTCGCCTACCCCGCTAGGCGACAGGCTGTGTGTTAGCAGGTGTCTTCCCCTTACCACCCTTCTTCTTCTTTCACTTGAAAGTGTTAGAAATAGAAAGTGCAGATTTAGTCTCTGAGGTCGAACCTCGATGGAACTTCTTTGAAGATGAAGCAACTTTTTCCTCACCTACCTTCTTCTCCTTACTTTTTTTGCAAGGATTGGAATGTCTACAACTCGTTGAGGAGAGTTGTAAGGGTATAGTCCACTTTGTTCAGTATCGCATTACTAAAAAAGTGCAGGAAGCTATCTGACAACGGGTGCAGAATTATGCTAACCTGGCTCTAATACCAATTGAAGGAACTATTATCAAAGAGAACCTATGAGCGGAAGCAAGATCGTTCCAAATTCATTGTGACAGAATTACAAGCATTCACAAATATACAAACAAGTTATGCATTTCAGAACAAATTACGACATGATTTCATAAATAAATGCAAAGAGTCGAGAGACTTACTTTTGAAGAACTCTTCTTTTGTCTTTCTCTCGCTCTCATGAAGCCTTGTATCAACACATCTCGCTGTCGCTACGAACACTAACCCAATCATCTAGTGTATTGCCTGGTCAATCACGAACAATCTTCTCCACAAACAAGTAACAACTGGGACACTACCACTCAGTAACCTTGATATTCTCGAGTTAAGAATCCAGGAGGTGTAGGCTATGTTGGATTTGGTAGAGGGAAGGAAGAAACAACGATCACACTCAACGACCAAGCAAGTACTTTATCTAACTTCTTAAGTACCACTCATCCCTCTAATGAACAATACATCATAGTCCTACTATGAGTGGACACCTCTCAAGCCATGAAAAGGTGTGTGGCACCACATCGTTCAAGCCTCGAAATCAACACTTAAGGGAGCAATCTATCTACTTACATCTGCTTTGGGAAGGAGTGAATTCCAGCTTGTGCAGCTGAGTTCTCAGCTCCCCAATCAGACGAATCCCCAAAGTGGTAGGTTTGAGTCGGCGATCTTGCCACTCGCACCTGTGTAAATCAAATGATTGCTGTCAAAGGCAAGAGTTCCCAACTCACTCAGGATTAAGCTCATATTACCTATGGTCATCCTAGTGAAGTGAAGTCTCCACATGAATGATCAAGATCAGAACATTTGTAGCACGTTACAACACTTGTAACTATCTACAAAGCGGGCCGCATCCGTAGTGTCACAAGGATAAGGTTTCTCTCCTATATCCATATACTACAGACCATTTTAGTTATCACTTAAGACATGATCCACTTGTATGTCTCCACATACATGCTTAAGTTACAACGATAACCAGGAATCTTAGTTTATTGGTTTGTGGTAAAGCAATTAAAATATCTCATGTTTTATAGATGACGGTGAAGAAAATATCTCATATTATTACATCACAAGCGTTTGTTCAATACAGGTGTTTACAAACTACATGACCTAACGAGAGTTTATGGCATCAACCCCAACAGTTTGAACCCCAAAATTTGTATGTTCTAAAGAAAAGTAAGTAACCAATTTTGGGTTGTCGCATTTCTCTAAATAAAAATAAGTAACTGGTGACATATCGGTTAGAAGAATTTCTAGTGGATGAGGGTTAAACTTAAAATTAAAATTACCTGTTGGCAAATCTTTCATGACTTGATTCTCACTTCACAGAACCTTTATGTTAAAAGAATTTATACCAACTCTCTGTGTTATTTGTATAGGTCTCAGTTCGAAACAACGAATCATGTGTTCAAGGAACATAAGGGTATGTTTGGTAGACAATCTAAAAACAAAAATTTGAAAACAAGAGATTTAATAAAAACAAATTTGTATTTCGTGTTTTCATATATGTGTTTGGTAACAAATTCAGAAATTAAAATCCAATTTAGAAAATTGTTCAAATTATGTTTGATAATATATTTATAATTCATAATACTAACTATAGTTACTCATTAAATATTAGGTTAAATAAAAATTATTATTAACTAATTTGTGAACTTGGTTTTGTTAAAAATTTTGTATAACTATTATTTTTTAATATCATATAATTTATAATACATTATATAATGGAAAAGTTTCACATATAGAAAAAAATATCAAACTATTTACAAAAATTTAAAAAAAAACATTAATAGCCACTGATAGAATTCTATCAGCCTCTATAAAAAAAAAAAATAAAAAAAATTGATATTTTGTGTAAATAGTTTTCATTATTTTTCTATTTTTGAAAACCCCTTCATATAATATATAATTTAATTTAACAAAAGTATTTGAGTTTATAACATGAATTACAATATTTGTTAATGTTTTTATTCATTTTAGTATAATTCTACATTTTAAAATTTTAAACTCAAAATCTGAATGCACTGAAAACATAAAAATGTTATTTTCAAAAATTGCATTGTTTGGATAATAAAATCCTAAAAACAGTTTTTGAAAACAAAATTCAGACTACCTACCAAACATTGATTCACTGAACTCAGTGAATTTGAAAATATAAAACAAAAGCTTAATTGTCTACCAAATATATTCTAAGTTTTTTAGGAAAATTTGGAGCTTGTTCCTTCTTTTTTATGTTGCTCGGTTTGTCGGATAGTGAAGGAATGTTCATTCCTTGCACACACGCACGCACACGCACATGGACGCACGCATGCACGCACACACATACATACATTTATATTAATCACATATTAATATAAATATACACACCCACCCATACACATATGCACGCACGCGCGTGCGCGCACACACACACATGCACATACACGCACATAAACACACGCACAGGGGCACACACACACACACACGCATACACACACAAACACAAACACACACACACGCACGCGCACACACACACGCATACGCACACACACATATGCACACAAACCCACACACACTCACACACACACGCACACAGACACACACACACACACATACGCACATGCACACACACACACACATTCACACACACACATGCACACACACACACGCACACACGCATACACACACACACACGTACAAACACACACGCGCATATACACACACGCACATACATACACACACATATATTTAATTTCATTTGAATTATATTCAAACGACATTCCTCTCACATAATCTGTAGTTACACGCATGCGTACACACGCACACGCACATATGCACGCACACACACACACACACGCACACGTGTATACACACGCACACGCACATGCACCCACACACACACACGCACATACATGCACACAAACAGACACATGCACATGCACACGCACACGTACATGCACACATATCTCTACATGAACGATTAGAATCAACTCATTTGTAATACTTTACAACTCTTATCCATATACTACAAACTATTTAGGTTATTACTTAAACATGATCCACTTGTATGTCAACCACATATATGTTTAAGTTATATTAAATAACCTTGGATCTTAGTTTATTGGACTGAGTTAATGCACAAATAAAATAACTCTTATTTTATTAATAATAATTTGTTTATACAAGTTTACAAACTACGAGAACCATGAGATTTAGGACACAAATCCCAACATATGGTCTCCTTTGAATTACTAGGAGTATCTGTGGGCATTGTGTTCTTCTGGAGAGAGGAATATTGCTTTGATAATTGTCTAAAGTTTGTGGAACTTGCAAAATGAGATTTGGTGCAAAAATAGGTCCCTTGACTTGGATTCCCTTACGATGAGGATCGAGTCTTCTCTTCTGAAGCTTAGGGTTATGGAAGCTTCCTCGAGGGGGGTTGGTATGCTGTAAACATTTTTTCTCCCTCATGCCCTTACTTTTTATAGATGGTCCCTGCCTATTGCTGACAATTGGAAGTTGAATGTGAATGTGACATGGTCTCCATCGAATGGAAGAAAGGGGCTTGGGTGGATCATCCGCGATCAAACTGGTTGCGTCATCATGAATTGACATAAATTTAAATCCCACAGTGGTGATGTAGGCATGCTTGAAGCTGAAGTTGTGCTGGAGGGTGTCAAAGCTTTATAGTTGGAGTGGGCTGGCAAAAATTGCTTGTTGAGGTCAATTATGATGCTTTGGAAGTCGTCAAGCTCCTCTCAAAGGAGGAGTCCTCTTTTACTGATATTGTAGTTTTTATTGTGGATATTTTGTTTGTAAATGACTTTGTTAATATTGTGCATTTTTTATCGTATTCCTCAAGAGGAGAATAAAGTCGTTCGTGCTTTTACGGCTTTGGCATCCTCACAAGGCTACTCTTTGGTCTGGAAAGATGCTTTTTCATATTCTTTTCTCCCTCTCCTTCAGGATGAGAAGGTAGGTATGTAGGTTTGTCAAGTAGTTTTTTAGTGTTATGACCCTAAAAAAAAAAGAAGGAAATTAAGGAATAAAAAATTAAAAAGTTAAATTTGTACAACTTTTTAATTAATTTAGGGGTTGTTTCGGCTGCTGAGTTGAGATAGGATGTTTGGAGTTCATATGTCTGTAGAGTTCATATATCCATGGAGTTCATATGTCTATGTTTGGGGCGAAGAGTTATTTGATCTGAGTTCATATGAAATTGTTTGAGGTGCAGAGTTGAGTTCGTATGTCTGGGTATCTGATACAGTTTTTTGAACTCTAAATAATATGCTTTTATGATTACTATTTTTGTTTTGAAACTTTTTTATTCAATAATTCTACCTATCTTTGTTTGAATAAAATATGGGTTACAACTTTTTTCTTTTAATTTTAAAATTTTTCTTTCTTTCTTTCTATCTCTCTTTCTTTCTTTCTTTCTTTCTTTCTTTCTTTCTTTCTTTCTTTCTTTTTTGGGCAATGAACAACAATTAACGCATTATATTTGTTGTAGAAATAAGGTTAAATAAATTGAGAAACTAAAATGAAATAGAATTTTTTTTATTCTAGCTAATTTTTCTCCATAAATTTTATTATCATTCTTCTTTTTCTTCTTCTTCCTATTGTTGCTCTATATTTTTACTATGTCGTGAATTTTTTTTAATTAAATCTCCTTCGACATCATAACAGCCAATGGAATGTCACCACATTTCTTCAATAGTTTCACTTTCATTTCCTCTAAATTTGGAGGATCATCAGAGAACAAATTTCTATTTTTCATTAATTCCTGTTGGAAAATGTTCCAGGAAAAAAATTATCATTTTATGGTTTTTTTTTGTTATATATTACATACTTTTCAACTACATACATACTTTTCGTCTAAATATTCTTAACACTCATTTGATATCTTTAAATTCCTTACATACAAATATTGTACTTAATGTAGACAAAATAATATTTCTATATAATCAACAACCCTATAACATACTTTAACGGTCATCAGTCTTATAGTAGTCGGAGGTAGTTGTCGGAGCTTAAAGTTAATCACATGAAGGTATATTGGAGTTGGTTGACGAAGTTTGTCATCGGAGGTGGTTTTTGAATCTCGGAGTTGGTCATCAAAGTTTGTTGTTGGAGTTGGTCATGCGAAGGTTGTAGCTCGGAGTTGGTCGAATTGTTGTCGAAGGTGGTTGTCGGAATCCAAATTTCATCGTCGAATTGTCCTCGGAGGTGGTTGTCGGAGTCCGGAGGTGGTCGTCGGAGTTATCATTGGAGGTGGTTGTCGGAGAAGTATGACATTGGCCGATGGGTGGGGCCGTTGAAAAGATAGGAAGAAGGGAGAGTTATGGTGAGTTGGTAAAATATACCAACTCAACTCCACCAACATTTAAACTTGGTATATTATACCAACTCAACTCAACTCATGTTGGTGAGCCAAACACCCCCTTATAGATTTATGTGATTTGCCAATAAATGTGTAATTTGACCGACATATATTTCAAATTCTTAAAAGATTACAAATCTATAGCTTAAAATCAATCTGTTTAACAATATAATAGTGTGGAGTTTTGAATATAAAATTGATAGATATAACATCTTGACCATTTTAACTATCTTCAAGTGGGGTGATTTATTCAGGTAAAAAAAAAGAAAAAAAAAAAAGAAAAAATTGTGCTTTATTATTGATTGTTTCAAATATAAGAAAATGAACAAACTTATTTATAAATATAGCAAAATGTCATTGTTTATCCGTAATAAACATTGATAGACACTGATAAATAGTGACATGTCGCTACATTAAAAATATTTCAAGCATTTTGCCATATAAAACAATTACCTTTTATTGTTGTTATTATTTTATTTGAACCAAAAGTTGAGTATGAATTATTAGAGTTTATGATATTAAAAAACACACATTGCTCTTAAACTTGAACCAAAATTTATCTTAAAAAATACCATGTATCTCTAAGATCTTGTTTAGTAATCATTTAGTTTAAAATTCTTAGTTCTAAAAAATTAAGTCAATAAACATTTTTTTCACCTCTAAATTTCTTGTTTCGTTACGTACGTTTTACCAATATTTTCAAAAACTTAAAAAAAAAAAAAAAAAAAAAAAAAAAACTATTGAGAGAAAAATATGGTATTTTCAAAATTAAAAAATTATATTTATCAAATAAGACTTAAAATATTTCTATTTAGATTATTATCACATCTAATAAACTGTTTTATAATTATTGTATTGACCGATGGAGTCACATAGGGGTGTCCCCTCGACTTATCATATTTTGAATATAAAATTTAAGTATAATTATATATATTATATATATAACATCTTTCTTTTAGAATTTTGAGTGTTAGAGGACATAGTTTTGATAGTCAAGGGCATCTTGCTTATGTAAATTTAATTTAAAATCAAATTTTGATAGGGTTGTTAATGTAGTATTTGCCTAAAAAAGGAATTTAGTATAAAAAAAACTTTTAAGGTTTCTAAAAAAACAACCGCAATTTTTTCTAACATAGATATTTTTTTTAACTTATTTGGATTTACATATCATACCATTCACAAATAACTTTCAAATTTTTCTCAATCTTTGAAATTATTATACTTTTAAATCTATGTAATAAATCATAATACTTTTACTGATAATACTTTTGTAGAGTCTATATCAATATAAAGAGATATTTTAAAAGAAAAATAACAATAGAAACCACATATATCTTATATAGAAATCAATTTAGGAGAACTACCTATCGATTCTTGTCTAGGAACTAAAATTTATAAATATAATGATAATATTTAAGATAAAGTTCGTAGAGCATATTTACAACAATGTCCTTATTAACCTCATAATCATATTTTTCAATTCAAGAAATTTGAATCGGTTTCAAAACATGAAAACTGGTACAAAAGAGTTGTAATATGTTCCAAATGAGTTAATTTATAGAAAAATGAATATATATATATCTTTCTTGACATTTTTCTTGCTGTTATTTAATTACATAGTGTCCCCCCTACAAAGTTTCTGACTCTATCAGTTATTGTATATGCTAATAAGTAATAAGTTGATTCCATTCTTAAGTGATTTTCATGATAATTATGCATCAATTATTGATGGAAATAATTGGATTATTTTTGTTAGATGGAGAATATTAATAAGCCGTTGGGGTTAGACATGGCTCAAGCTATGAATTTGAAGTGAAATGTTTGGTTTGAATCATTATTTTAAAAAAAGAAATCTTATGAAGAAGGATAAACAAAAGAAGAATTTTATTTTATTTATTTTTCTTAAGATTAAAAATCAGAAGGCATATAATAGGCATCCATCGGATGAGGCTTTCAACTAAGTGGGTCCCTTTTTCTTTCTTTTGTTTTGGTTTTGGGCCCTCTTGAGTCACGGAGCAGATCAAACTTAGAACTTTCAGATTTTTTATATATTTTTTAATTTTGAAATCTAATGAATTCAAATTGATTTTTTTTAAAAAAAAAAAAATCTTAGTTGTTTTAATTCCTTTTTTTTCCAAAAAATTCCTTTTTTAAATACCCATAGATTTAGAAGTGAAATTTAGGCCCGTTTGGTAACCATTTGATTTTTAGTTTTTGTTTCTGAAAATTAAGCATATTTCATCCACATTTCTTATAATGATTTTCATCTTTTCAATTATAATGGTCAAATTCTTAGCCGAATTACAAAAAAAAAAAAAAAAAAAAAATTGAAAGCTACTTTTTTTTAGTTTTCAAATTTTAGCATGGTTGGTGAAAAGTAGATAACAAAAACAGAAATTTAAAAGTAGAAATAATGTACATAGTCTTAATTTTTAAAGACAGAAACAAAAAATAAAATGGTTATGACTTTAGTTATTTGATTTGATTTATTTATTTTTAATTACTTCAAATTTTTGGAGGTTGGTTTTTGCCCTTTTGATATGGAGGATATTTTAGTCTATTTTATTATTTTAACTAATTTTCAATGGGGCCAATTTTACAATAAAAAATTGTTTGGCCTTTTTTTAATGGCTATTTAAATATTGTAACCATCTACTGCATCTTAAACTAAAGGGTCCATACTAACACATTAAGAAATAAATAAAAAAGAAAAAAAGAACACAACAGAAAGGGTTTTGTAAACTCCCACATCTCCCCCTCATCAAATGTTGATTATGCTGAGGTAAGCTAGGTAGGTCTTAAGATCTTCAAAGTTAATTATCTTTTTAATTTATAAATAATTTAAGAGTATTCTTCCTGTCAGAATCTAAACCAACTAGTTAAGATATTCCAAGAGCTCTTTAAAAATATAAGTCTATTATCAAGTTGTAATAGTTTATCAAAATTATTTTCACGATATGAGGTAGGATGTATGAGGAAAGACTTTGTTTCTATTTGAAAGTTGATCTTTTTAATATAATAAATATTGAGGTATGAAAATTTGAACGTCGAACCTAATGATATAAAATATATATCAATTACCTAGCTATATATAAATAATGGCATGTTTGAAAAAATGTTTAAGCACGATTTAAAGCTAGATGTTATCTATGTTGATTTGAAAATAAAGAATACCTCAATTATTATTGAATTTATGTGCATGCATGATAATACAAATGATAGGAAAAAAAAAAAAAAGAAAAAGAAAAAGTCAAATCCAACACGAGTATAACTTAACTGTGTTAGCAATTAATAGGTCTACAATTTGAATCCTCCACTCTATTATATTTAAAAAAAAAAATAATTATAAATAAATAAGAATTACAACCGCTTAAATATAATGTATTTTCACTGATCTTTTTTACTTTATATTGAATTTAGTTACCAAGTAGCTACCTTGCTAGTGCTCCCTTAACAACATTATTCTATTTGTGAGTTAAATATATGAGAATGAAATATTGGCAAGAAGTGAGACAAATTATGAATTTAGAAGTAAATATAATTTTTTTTATTTGGTAGGAAACTTTTCTTTTGGGTGAAATTTAGTCATAAAATTATGCAAATCTCAATAAATTTTATCTCCAACGGCTCCTATTACAATGCAGTTTCACAACAACCTATTGTAACAGATCTAAACATGTATACATATAAATAGATCTAAACTATAACAAGATAGATGATATATAATCTTAAGATTGTAACATATCTTGAAGATTGTCTTCAAGGATAAGTCTTCTAGTCCTCTCTCTTTTTTAAGATCATGCTTATTTATATTTTGTTTATCCTGCATATTCTGTATGTTTTTTCTCCATTCTTCATAAATTTTTTTAAAAAAATTTGAAAGCACAAGCGTTTGCGTGCTTCCGCTGAAGAGTTCAATTCCTTTAGTAGGGTTCTCTAATAGTGTTAAGGGTTTCAAAATGTGGCATCCTAATGAAATGAGATTTATAGTCAGCAGAGATGTTACTTTCAGAGAGAAAGAAATGTTTATGAAGAGGGAAGAAGTTGCAGTTGAAATCTCTAAGTACCCTATCAAATTGAAGTGGAGAATCCTAATACATCACCCATACATTACAACCCCCACAGTGATTCAGGTGAGGAAGAGGTTATCACAGGTGAGCAAGTTGAAAATGTTGAAGCTCAACCTGATTTGATTGAATACTCCTTAGCTAGGGATAGACAAAGAAGGGTGATTGTTCCTTCAGCTAGATATATTGAGGCTAACTACATGAACCTAGTTTTGGATGCTACTATGGTCCCAAGGGACCAAGAGTCAACTACTTTTGATGAGGCAGTGAGCTACCCTAATGCTAGAAGTTGGATAGAAGCAATGAGTGAGGAAATACAATCACTAAATGTGAATAACACTTGGACCCTAGTTCCTTTTCTTAAAGGATGCAAGCCAATAGCATCCAAATAGATCAACAAGCTAAATGAGTGTGTGACAATTTATCAGAAGCCTAGATATAAGGTTAGACTTGGGGCTTTACACAGAATGAAGGCATTGATTATACATAGATATTTTCACAAGTGGTTAAACAGACCTTTATCAGACTCCTATTGTCTTTGGTTGCTCAGAATAACTTTGAATTAGATCAGTTAGATGCCAAGAACATCTTCTTACATAGACATCTAGATGAGACTATATATATAGTGCAACCTAAGGGATTTAAGATAAAAGGGAAAAAGGACCTCTAGTCTATCTATGGACTTAAACAGTCCTCTAAATGTTGGTACAGAAGGTTTAAAGACTACATAGAGAGTATTGGATTCCAAAGATGTACCTATGACATATGTACCTATGTCAATTCATCTTCCTACAAGGACAAGGTATATTTACTTCTCTATGTTGATGAAATGTTGTTAGCTGGGAGCTCTAAAGAAGACTTAACTCATGTCAAATGTCTCCTAAATAGAGAATTTAACATGAAGGATATGGGTCAATCAAGAAAGATCCTAGAGATTGAAATCACCAGAGACGAAAAATCCTCTATCCTAAGCATTAGTCAGTCAAGCAACTATGAAAAAATTATTAGAAGGTTCAACTTATCCAATGCCAAACCTGTGACTATCGCTGTAGCACATTATTTTAAGCTATCTTCAACTAATTCACCTATAGAAACTGACATGGAACACCTAAAAAATATGCAAACAGTACTTTACAGCCAAACAGTGGGTAGTTTGATGTACTTGATGATCTCAACAAGGCCAGACTTCTCCTATTGTGCTAGCTTAGTAAGTAGATACATGTTTAATCCTGACAACAGACATTGGAAGGTCACTAAATGGATACTTAGGTATCTAATTTGGTCTAAGAATCCTAAGCTAACCTCCTCGACCCGCAACAGATAGAGGAGGATTTATTCAACAGAACACTCAGGAGACAGAACTCGAACTGTATGACTACTTTGACTTTCCAGGAGAATTAGACAAGAGAAGGTCCTTATCGGGCTATGTTTACTTATATGGCCCTAATTTGCTAAGCTAGAAAGCTAATTTACAGTCGATCACAACATTATCTACAACAGAAGCCACATCTAGTAACAATCATCCTCAACCTTTTGCCTATGATTTTCCTCTTCGGTTTGAGCTTGCAGAGTAAATAAAACCCAACAAAAATTTAAGTTCAAAATAAATGATAACATCATACAAATGTAAAGAGAAAATCATAAGCTAATACTTTATAGTATTTGACATTAATTATATAACTCTTGTATCTTAAGTTTTTAATAAATTTGATAATTAGATATCATATTGATGAATGAGCAGGTACAAACTTCCTAAATCCTAAACTTTAAATTCAAAATGCAGACTTCCTAAACAAATTCAACTCAACTTTACACTATAAACACAAATAATTATTACTTACATACCATTATTACCAATTCAACTCAATACAATTCTACGTGCGAAACACGTCCACAATAACACTTGATAAAATTTGACTATTTTTTTTTTTGAAAAAAAGGCTAGAATGTTCCACCTCAACAGGTTACCTTGATAACTTGATAAGCAAAGAAAGTAAGAAAAAGAAAGGGAATCTTTAGCACATGGTTAGTGCAGCCTAAAGTTGGAAAGCCAAATTTAAATTGATCAGAAAAATGATGGAACTACAAAAGGTTAAATCGGTAGGGTCGTTTCTAATTTGTATGTAGTCTCTAGACTTTCCGGTGCATTCTATTTTAATTGAACGTATATATTAAATCTTAAAACTTTTTTAGAAAAATAACCATTATTCTTTCTTATGGTGTGACCAAACATTTTCTCAATACTACCTTACTCAAATAAGGTTGCTTAAGTAGATGCCTATATCAACATATCCAACATTAGCATAGCTCAACTAACATGAATTTATACTTTTAACTTCAAGATCTAAAATTTGATTTCCTCACTTCACATATCGTAAAAAGAAAAATATTGTAAATGTAACATATCTAATAAAATCAATTAATTTTTAAAGGTTTGAGGACTAAAATAGATGTGTTTTATAATTTAGAGATCTTAGGTTTGAAAAACCTTATTACTGTCACATAAACAAGTAGAAATATAAATGAGAAATTAAAAGAAAACAACAAAACTAAGAAACACAAGAATTTATACTGAAAACTCTAAAACTAGATAAAACCTACATCCTATAACAAGGAAATCCACTATGTGAAAAATATTGTCATAATCACAAAGAGATCTCTTACTATCCCAATTGTAAGAATACTCCCTCAAAACTTTTATACCACTCACACAATTTTTTCCTATTCTCTCAAATTAAAGAATACCAAGAGGAAAATTTATCACGCTTGAGGCTCCTCGTTTCCTTGAACCTTTCCAATTTGGAACAACTACCTTATAATATTTTGTCAATATCCTACGATATATAATTGGACATAGATGAATTACTAACAACGTTATCAAAGTTGAAATACAAAGTCGATTATAATTATATATATTTAGGGGGTGTTTGATAAATGGGTATAAGTTGTTAGGTTGTGTGGGTATTTATTACCCATGTTTGTTAAGCCCATAAAGAAAAACGATGGGTTATTAAAACCACATTTTTTACCCACTCAAAACTAATGATATTTTCATTTTCTTCTCTCTTCCCTCATCTTCGCCATTTGGATTCTCCCCAGATCTGATATTTTTTTTTTTTTTTTATCGTCAAACCTTTGGAACGTCACTTTACAAAAATTTGATAAGAGGATTTGGTTCATTATTTTTGTTGGATTTCTTCCAATGATCGATCTTATCTTGTGTTTTATCTGAGGCCCTCACTGTGTTATATTATAAGTATCGAAAAGAACATATATTTGTGATTTTTTTTTAGAAACGGCTACATGTTTAGTCATTTCATATTATTTTTGTGATCTTATGAAAAATGTGACTGTACATCACATTCTCACCATCATAATCAAATAAAAGGTAATTATCCTAGGTACAATTTCAATTCCAAATATACTATCCATATTATATAAAAATAAATGCTATGATATGTGAAATAATAATGTTAAGTTAGCAAGATTCAATATATAAACATACAATATACCAATTAGTAATTGGGATAATTACCTTCAATATATATACATGCATTCAATATATATATATATACAATATAGAATATACCAATTATCACAGTTTTTGAAAAGAATATATGAAAAAAAATCTATTATGTTCTACAAATTGAGAAAAAAAATCGAGATTGTCCAGTTTATATCATAAATAATTTGAAAAAATACATGTATATTTGAAAATTAATCAACAATAACAAAGCATAAAACTAAAAAATAAAAGAATGAATTAAAAACAAATAGAAAAAAATAGAATTAATCTCATTCACAAAAAAAAAAATTGCAATAGATCCTCTTACTCGACTCAACTCAACTCTGCACAACAAATATAAACAATAATTACTAACTCAACTCAATTCTACAAATAAATACAGACAATTTAACTTCCTAGATAATTTGACTCTCTAGATAATAATTATCAATTCAACTCAACCCTCTAACATCAAACACACCCTTAAAGATAAAGTCGAAGATTCAAAATGGTATACCTCCACTAAATTGTAGTGGGAAAGAAATGCATTTTTGTAGCCGCATTTTCTGTTATTTATTTATTTTTTACAATTCATAGAAGTAATGAGTGAATAGGATATAAAGTCCAAAGTTTCATCCTTTTTGGCGAAGGGTTTGATATGAATTATGTGGAAAGGCGGCAAAGGATGTGGCAATAGATCAGTCACATACCAACCCATGCGGCGACCCTCAGTGGCAAAAAAACCAACGCCCTCGCGGGCCCTCCCCTGTCGCCTACTTTTTTCATCTTTCTCCTTTCACACTACTTATCATTATAATAATATTATTCATTCTCTCATTTTTATCCCACTCTAATTTCTCTTTTAACTTTATCTTATCCTCCTTTTAATCTCATTCACAAAGGATATGTGAGGGAGATTGCAATAATATCTTTGATTATTATTTGTTTTTTAATCATTTAACCCACTTTATTCTAATTCACATGTATTCTCCCTATCCATTTTAATATTTATCCATTACATTTTTTTTTTTGTTCATGCATGGTTTGAAATATTCATGAATTGGATTGAATTAGGTTAGATTAAAAGACTTTTTAGACTCAACCCAATTATTTAGGTTATAAATTTTTTCAAACCAAATAACCCTTATTAAAAATTGAACTCAACTCAACTCAACCCAATCATAAAATATTTTGGTTGGATTGGTTTGAGTTAATCGATTCATTTATTTAAAATTTTGTTCTAAAAATAAATAAAATGTAAATATGTAAAAATCTAATTTAATTACGTAAATATGTAAAAATTTAACTTAATTATTTTTCATATATTGAATTAAGATTAACAACTCAATTTCAATTTATATAGTGAAAATTTTCTTTCTCAAGTGCAAAGAAATTACTTTTAAAGTTGTTGGAGAATAAATTATTCAAAAAAATATTAGAATTAAAATCAATATATATATATAAATAATTGTGTTCTAAGTAATAAAAAAAATATTTTAAAGTTAATAATAAATTCGGGTTGGTTTGGATTATATTAGGTGAACCCATGAACCAACCCAATCCATGAAATTTTCATTTATTTGAACCCAATCCAACCAAAATGAGTTGATAACTCAACCCAAACCGCATGGATTGGATTGAATTGGATTGATCGATTTTTTCCGATATCAGATTTTTTGAACACCTCTAATCCGCGATTTGTCTTTCTTCAGACGCATTCTCTATATTAAATTGAACTCATCTGACATTATTAGGGTCAAACTCTCATATTCTCATGGACGAAATTATTAAGTTAGCTCTGCTTGTGAATATGGCCTCTTTCACTTATTTTCTTAAATCTAGTAATGTGTCGCCTACAGCTTAGCGAGGGTTGCTTTTTGAGATGGTGATTTTGAGATTATTTATTTTATTTTATTTTTGTTAAAAGTCTCTCTTCTTCCTCTAAAAAAGGCATGGTGGAGGGACGTTGAATATGCCCAGCTTTTTGAGAGGGTTGCTTTTCAAATATAGCAAAATGTCATTGTCTATCAATTATATATTGTGATAGAAGTATATCACTGATACACAGTGACAATTTGCTATCACTAATAGACTTCTATCACTGAATCATAAAAGTTTATTGCGATCTATTACAGATAGATAATGATATTTACCTTTTAAAACAATTACTCTTAATTAATACATATATTTAAAGTTAGGTTAATTATCATTTTAAAACAATTGATAGATAAAAATGATGACCAAGACCAAATTAATCAAAATAAACATTTTGGGTGCATTTTTTTTAAAAATGTTATACTTCTAAATTTGAAATGAGTGAACCATATGAATGGGTTTTTAATTGGATCACATTTGAGTTTGAATGGTAAGAGATTTACTTAGTACACCCACTTCATTTAATATTTCTGTGAAAGGATGAGAACTCATTTATAAAAGGACATACACACTAGAAATATGTTTGGACTTTTTTATCCAATGGACCATTTTTCACCAAGATTTCATACAGATCACATGGGTTGAATCCATTTGCTTGCCTTTTAAAGCTTCTTCATCCAATATAGCATTGTAATTAAAATTTATTTACTTTTCTCTTCATTTTGCTAGCTGGTCCTTCTTCAGCAAATCCACAGTTTGAATTAAAATTAGGACCAAACATAAAATATATTACTTAAAACTTCCTTCTCTAATTAAATTCGAAGCTTTCATGTGAATATCAATGTGGACGACTTATTAATGATGTATATAATTAATTTCCCTTTATTTCATTTAAAATTAAATCAAAATCGCTCATATAAAATTATTTTTTCTCTCAAAATCTCATCAAAATAGTACTAAGAACCATTAGAAAAATCTCTCATTTTAATGTAAAGTCACTACTATCCTTTTGATTTTAATTTTTGCACTTAAAAAGAGTTTTAAACGTGTGAAAGTTATGTATTAATAGTTTTAAAAAAAATACTCTAATTAACAGAGGTCTAAATTGATTATTACATGAAAACATTCCAATCAAGCACAATGAAAGAGGAGTTGTAATAAGGGAGGACAAACTTTGATTTAGAGTGCCAAACAATAGAAGATTTGATAACAATATTTTGGCTAAATTATACGAATTACTCCTAAACTTTGTGCTTTGTATAAATAATATTCTTGAACTTTCAAAGATTTCAAAAAAAGACTCTTAAACTTCCAAAAATAGTTTAAATAAATAAATAAATATCCCTAAACTTTCAAAAGTTTCAAAAATAACCTTAAACTAAAAAAAAAAAAAAAATACCCTTACTTTTATATGAATCGAAACCTTTAATACCGTCGTAGCTCTTACTTCTCTATTTTTCATTTTTTTTCTTCACCTCTTCTTCAATATCCTCTAACTCCCCTTTTTGATGATTATTTGATTTTTTTTATCTAAAAAAATAATAATAAATAAAGTTGCACGCTTCACTTAAAAGTATATATGAACTATAATAAGAATAAAAAGAATAATAGAACCTCCAAGTGATTTAAAGACTTAAATATTTTAATAAAGGTGTACATTAATAGTTGAGTATATGTTAATGGTCAACTACTTTTTTTTATTTGACTATTTATCGTTATATTATGTTTGTGAGAGTTTGATTTTGAATTTTTGTGAGATTTTATGTTTTAACTTAAAATTTTTGTGTTTTATTTTGGTTGCTCAGAAAAATTGTGTAAGAATTGAAAAAAAACAAGAGAAAAATGAGAATATCTATATAAAAAATGGAAAATATATGCATAATATATTTTAAAATTGGTTCTTTTTTAACGTGCTTAAGAAAACTTCAAAGCAAGTTATCACCATACTAAAGGTAGGAGAATTTTTATTTTTTTTAACTTAGAATTATTTTTGCAACGAGATATTAACAGTTTTTATTCATGTACTAATGTTGAGAGTATTTTAAAAATTTTAAAGTTTAAGGATATTTTTTAAATGTTTGAAAGTTTAGGAATATTTTTTAAACAAAACTTTAATAGTTTCCACTAAACTAATGGTACAGATATTTTTATTTTTTTAAAAAAAAAATCCAGTATTATTGAAACTTTAGAAAGTTGAAGAATATTTTTTATACAAAATATAAAATTTAAGGATAATTTTTATAATTTAGCCTAATATTTTTGAAGACACTAGTAATGTTTTTGTAGTTACTAAGAAAGACTATTTTAAGGGTATAAATTATTTTGGGATTTTTCTTTTCTTTCAAAATTCAAAATTCAAAATCCAAACATTTTAAAACTTAGAGATTAAAATAAAATAAAACTCAAAACTCTTTTTTTTTTTTTTTATAATGAAACTCAAAACTTGAAAACTAAAACTATATCTTCTATTTTAAAACACCTATTTTTTTCAAAAAATAGAAAAAGAAAGAAAAAAGGAATGAAAAGTATGAGGCTTTGGAATTTGGATACATGCATTGGAAACTGTCAATTAAAAAAAATGGTGAAAAGAGGTTTGGCAGAAAATGAAATATGGCGTTTTCCATTAGAACTCTTCAATCCTTTAACTTGTAGTCTCTGCAACTCCTACTTTACTGTCCATCTCTCACATGAGAGAGAGAGAGAGAGAGATGTTTTCCATTGATAGTAGGGACGTTCGGGGAAGAGGATGAAGAACAAAAGACATTTTACTTTCATGGGCCCCACAAGATCATAAAGATAACCTCATCTCTCGTCACACAATTGTTTTATTTTATTTTTTTCCCTCAAAAGAATCATAAAATAATAATTTTGTCCTTAAACTATTGTTTATAACAATTTAACCACTATACTTTAAATTTTATAATAATTTAGTTCTTAAATTTTACCATGTAATAATTTAGTCATTATACTTTAAAATTTGTAATAATTTAGTTCCTATCGTTGAAATTAATGATAAGATTTCATGCATAGATAAACTATTAAATTGATTAGAAAGTCTACATCATAAAATATTAAAAATTGATATTGAATTTTGATTAAATTTTTTACATGAGTGGCTAAATTATTACAATTTTAAAAGTATAAAAACTAAATTATTACATAATAAAATTTAAAGACTAAACCGTTACAAAATTGAAAGTACAAAGACTAAATCGTTATAAATAAAACTTCAAGTATATAATTTTTTCTTTCTTTTCTTTTCTTTACCATTATTATTCCTCTATTTCTCTTCATTTATTTCTTCCCATCTACACATTTTACGAACCTTATAAATTCATAATTAATTCGTTTTTAATTTAATCAATTGTGTATTAATTAATTAGGAAGATAGAGGTTTCAAAGTTCTCTTTAGTTGAATTGAAAGATTTATTTTGTATGTCTCTTATGAAATACTCGACCTGTTGATCTCGTTTTTTTAGCATCGCAGGGTAAAAATCATGTCAATTATTTTATGGAAATATTTGAGTATACTCGTGTTGTCGAATTAGCTTATCAAAATTTAGTTCTTTAAAGCATTTTGGAATGAATTCATATAGATAAAATTAAAGCTTATTTGGTAACCATTTACATCATGTTTGACAACCATTTAATTTTTTAAAATTGTCTATGTTCTTTCAATTTCTTACAATATGATTTGTATCTTATTAAAGTAAACAAGTCGAATTCTTAGCTAAATTTCAAAAACAATTATAAGTTTTTAATTTTTTTTTTTTTTTTAGTTTTTGAAATCATTGGTAAGAAATAGATAACAAAGTAAGAAATTTATAGGTGAAATAAATGTTTATAGGCTTAATTTTCAAAAAATAAAATGATTACAAAACGGAGCTTTAGTTTTAAATTTTAAAAAATTAAGTTGCATTATTTCCACCTATAAGTTTTTTTTATTGTTTATTCTCAATTTTCCAAACCAAGTCAAATTTTAAAAACTAAAAACATGTAATTTTTCAAAATTTGTTATTATTTTTAGAATATGACTAATAATTGAAGTGTTTTTTTTTTTTTTTTTAAGAAACATGAAAATCATAATATGAAATCTATGAGAAAACAAAACATTAACTTCACAAGCAGAAAACTAAAAAACAAAATTGTTATCAGACATTTTAGGTTAAGGATTGGTCATCCACCTCCCATGTCTGGTGAATATATGGGTGGGGGAGGAGGATACAAATATGATATTTAAAAATTTTGATTAGGTATAAATTCCTTTTTGCTTTTAAATGATAATAAATAGGTAATTTTTTACTTCTAAAACAAGCACAACTAACTACCATATAATTATATTAGCGACAATAAGATTTAAAGTTAATTGTGAATATCACATGCAATTTATCAAGAACTTCTAAAACACAAGATTGATTTTCAATTTTTATTTTTTTTAATGCATGGTTTATAATAGATGATTGACTTAAATGTATTAGACTTTTGAATGTGAGAGGAAAAATTACTAACTTTCATTAAATTCTCCCAAAATATATATAGAAAATGAATACTAATAGAATATTGTTATAACTAATAAGATGCTAATTAAATATATTAGTCACTAATTGATTTGTTTATGATGTAAATATTAATGGTTAAAGTGAGCTTCGTTCAACAATAATTAATTAGACATGCACTCTTCTTTTGAAATCAAAGTTCGATCTTTCATTCATACAATTATTGTAACTCAAATAAATAATCTAAATATTAATCATGGTAATTCCATGCCTTTAAATCAAATTCCAAAATTTTCATTTTATGATAATATTGGGTCATTATTATCTATTACCCTTTTATAATGGTTGTTAGTTTTTGCCAATTGTGTTATTTTATATCACCCAATTTTTTAATCATGGTTTTCATCTTTTCTCTAAATAATATATTTGTATTTTAAATCATGATAATATTCTTAAAACGTAGATAAAATTTTTTTAAAAAACCAATAAATACGCTTACTTTTCTAAAACTAAAAAGAAAATCAATGGATACGACTCTGGAGTGAGATTTGTTTCATATGTTCATTGGAAAAAAATTAAGAAAATAGCTAGTTAAATTAAAAAAAAAAATGAAGATTTTATTTTTGTCATGTTCTTAAATGTGATTGGTAATTAAATGAATATGATTTTTTTTTTAATTATTTTATAGAATTTGCTTTCCCTCTTGGGAAATTCTTGCAAACCTCAATTATATAAAATTAGAAAACAGAATAAAGGTTAATTTTGTGATGAATTTTTAACCATATATAAAATATCAACCTTCATCGCGGTTGTTGTCGTGTCGTCATCATTATAAACCTCTTCATTTTTAACATATCTATATACTAGTTGAACTCTACTCAATTTGACATTCACATTTGTTTTATAATTTAAGATAAATTATAGTAAATATAATGATTAAATAAAGTAAAACCAATAATTATCAAAACTTTTAGACAACTACATTTGCAATGATCTTCATAAAAAGAAATAAGGTGTAATTTACCTGTCATATAATTGTAAATCAAATGTTTTTTTTTTTCCTTTTTTGCTATTTTTAATCTTATTTTCTATACACTCCAAATTCAACCTTGGAAGGAAAAAAAAAACCATCCAAAGACAACGAAAATAATTAAATAGAAAGTAAGGAAATAGTTAAAATTTGACATAAATTATTGTTGAAATAAAATATAAAGTTATTAAGTAAGGTAATAAATTGTCATAAATGATTTATGATTACTGTTAGATGATTAACAAATAATGAAACAGCTTTGATATGGATGAGTGATTAAGAAGCATGAGATGGATGAATGAATTATAAACACTATTAATCAATAATGTTCTAATACAATTTAAAAGGTCAAAAAAATAAGAGAGATTTTATTAAATAAAAAAAAAAGAGAACTATTTATTGAAATAATAAAAAAAAATGTCATATATTTGGAGACTTCGAAAGATTAAAATTTTGTTATCTTGTATAAATAATTTTATTTTTCTATTTTAAAAAATTTTAAAAAAATAATGACAAAAAGCACAACCCAAATGCCTCTCAATGATTTAATAGAAGCTAAATAAAAATTCAAACGAGAAAGAGAATATCTTTTTTTTAAAAAAAAAAAAAAAGAAAGTGAAAATAATATTTTCAGAATTGAGATTGAAAAACCAAAACGGTAGTAACGTAGGGCCCACCTCAATGGAAGAAAATTTTATATCGACCTCCTTTGTGGACGCAACGGAGAAATTGAACAAATTTTCTTGTAATCTAGTATTTGTTTGGTAGACTTACTTTTAGTGTAAATTAAAAAAAGAGTTTTCTTTTGATATTACTTATTCACTATGAAGTATAGACACAGATACGGCTATACAATATAGATACGATCAGATATGACGATTTATTAATTTTTAAAAAATTAAAATATGAATAGGATGCGCCATTTTTTTATAATTTTTTTAATATATATATTTCTAAAAAGCGAGGATAATGATACGTAAAAGATATATTTTCTTTTTCTTTATAAAAAATCTATGATATAAATAAATTTAGCATACAAGTTAATAACAATAACACAAAATATAATACAAACACTGAAATATAATACAAAAAAAGACAAAATCTAAGATGTTGAAGTATAATAGTTAATGAAATGCAATAGAAAAGTGACTCATATTTTAAAGAAGAAGAAGAAAAATATTAGAGGGAGAAGTATGAATATAACGAAGAACTTCTTCATTAAATTGTTGAAGATATCCAAATGGTTTATATTTTGGTGGACTTTGTGGGGACTCAAATGTGAAAATGGAGATTAGATGATTCTAGTCTAGGCTTTCGTTATTTATTTATTTTTCCTTTTAATTTTGGACTGAGTAGTGAGTTTTTTTGAATAAGTTGCCTAGTTTTAGATTGGGAAAAATTAGATGAGTTGCTTGTCTTTTTCCTTAAAAAAAATATGCATAGAAATAGATATATCAAATCGCGTGTTAGATACGTATTTGGGAAGTATATCGGGGTGTCTGATATTGATTTTTTGCCTCACATGAAGTATCTATACTTCATAGCTTATTCAGTTTCATAAAAGTTTTAAAATTACATTCCGGTAAAAATTTTGTACAGCATAAACAGAGACTCATAGATGTGTGACGATAATCTACAATTATGTGGTAATAACTTTTATTCTAAATTATTATCACATTGTTTCACATCTCAATTTCACACTATTCTAACTTTTATTGTGGTAAAAATTTTATAAAGCATGTTGCGGGGAAGTAAAAAATGGATTTTATGACTTTTTTTTTTAAAAAAAAAAATTAGAGTAAATATCAATTTATATCTTTAAACTTTGGAATTGGATTAGTTTAAACCCTAAACTTAGAATTGTATCAATTTAAATCTTTTAACTTTGAGAACTGTATCAATTTAAACCCTGAACTTTTTATAAAGGTATCAATTTAAAATCTCGAATTTTTATAAGTGTATCAATTTAAATCTTGAACTTTCATAAATATGTCAATTTAAACGGGTGAACTTTTATAAATGTATCCAAACAAAGCATAATGGAGGATTTAAGTTGATACAATTATGAAATTTTAGAGTTTAAATTGATATATTTATAAAAATTCAGAATTTAAATTGATATCATTTTTAGTTTGAGGTTTAAGTTGATACAATCCCCAAATTTCAGGATTTAAATTGATACAATTATTAATCTAGAGTTTAAATTGATACAAAACTAAAGTTCACAGGTATAAATTAAGGGTACATGAGTTGGGTTGGGTTAGGAGATTTTCTGGATCAACTCAAAATTTCAAGGTTTGTCGAGTTGGCTACCTGAATAAACCCAAATAGGGTCACAACCTAACCCTTAAAATTCGGTTGGGTTGAGTTGTTAGGTTATTTACTTTTTTCTTTTCTTTTTTTTTATTAATTTAAAATACTTAAATTTGGCCATATAACATATTAATAACTAAAATTTCATAAAAATCAAATGTTAAATATCAAATCTAAGATATCTATTACAAACTTAAAAAAAACATTATATATATATATATATATATATTAGAAATTTGATTTGGATTTGGTCAATCTAAATTTAAAAATTTGTAACCTGAACTCAACCCAGTCCAAAAAATCTAACCCAACCCTTACAATTTCGATTGGATTGTCCGAATTGTTCGAAATGTCGGATCATTTGAATACCCTAAAATTGATATTTTTCAAAAAAAAAATTAATTGAAATTTGTTATGAAAAAAGGAAATTGTCGTTATCCAGTCTGGGATGAACCGTGGCGGAAAATGATTGGTAGTCATTGTGTGTCCCACATAGAGGACTTACGACTCCACGTGTCATCGTTCCAATTAATTCATTTGACAGGTTGAAATATGAAAGAAATAAAAAGGAAAAGAAAAAACTTTACACAAGGAGAGAGAGAGAGAGAAAGAGCGAGAGATCGAGGCAAAATGAGAAACTCGCAGAGATTTTGAAAGAGGTTTTAGTTTTGATTCTGTTTTCTCCATTTTCACAAAACCTTCTTTTCTGCCTTATAAATTGGTGGAACGAACTGGCAGTTTCATCATCATCATTTCAACTCTGTTATCCCAGCATTCACGTGTTCTTCCCTTCTCTTTTCTTCTCTTTTCTTCTCTTCCTCTGTTTTCCTTCCCCATTTCCATTCCTCCAGAAACAACTCAAACCCATCAATCTTTCTTCCTCCATTAAAGGGGTTCTTCCAAACCCAAATTTGATAGAAGGGCAACTCTGTTTTTCATTGATTACAATCAAAATGGAAGGGAAAAAGCATGTGGGTCTCGGATCCTCTTCTTCTTCTCTCACTACTGACCTCTTTGGCTCCAAAGAGACTTCCTATTCTTCCACCACTGGGATTTTTGGCTCTATTTTTGCACCTTCTTCAAAGGTTTGTTTCATTCTACCCATTCCTTCTCGATTGCTATCCCATGATCATTGATTTTCTGGTTTTTGTTTGTGTTATTGTTCCTTTTTTATTTATTTATTTATTTTTATTTATTTTTGTTTCTCTTTCAGTTCTCTCCATGGATTGTGATTCTTCTTGTTCTTGTTCTTGTTCTTGTTTCTAATACTCTTTTTTTGCCCCCTTTTTAAATGGGTTTTGATTATGTTAATGAATTGAAGCAAATTTGTGATGATTCCTCAATTGATAGCGTTTATTGACTCACGCTTGGATGCATTGCTTCCCCATTCCCTTAAAGATGGAGCAATTGAACTCTTCAATTTATATCTAAAATTGTTAATTAAGAATTTCTAAAATTTATATCTGTTTTACTTGTTCAGGTTTTAGGGAGAGACTCTCTGCTTTCTCAGACCAAAGAGGGAGAGAGGGATTCTGTAAATGAGCCATGGATCCCCAACGCTGAAGCTCAAGGTTTGTTTATTGTATTGATTATCTATTCAAGAAGAAGCTTGAGCGTTAGGCTTCTTCTCTTACTTCCACTTTGAGGCTCCATCTTCAAGATTGGTTGTTCTACTTCTTGTTTTCTTATGGTGTTGAATTGATATATTGAATTTAAACTGGTTTCCTGTTTCTCATATGACTTTTTTTTTAAAAAAAAAAAAAGAAAAACAGCTGATAGCATCAGAGGATTATGATTTTGAAGCTTTTTCTATTGTGTATAATGTTTCAAGTATTTCTTATGCCATGTTCAAGGATACAGAAAGATTTTTAAATGTTTTCACCTTAAGAATTCTGGAAGGTGTTTTTACCTAGCCATACTTTTAAAATATGGAGAAAATATATAAATGGGTTCTTAGAGAAATCTTCTTAGAGGAATTTTAGGATATAATTCACAACCAAGACTTGACACTTGCAAAATCCAATGACTTGGAGCCAGTTTCTTTTTGCTTACACATGAACTTGGTTCTGAAAATTGCTTGATATTGTTCTCTTCAAAAGATATCCATCTCAATAAGCAAATCGTTGAGATCTAAATTTTATTATAGAAATCTTCCTTATTGATATCTTTTTTTTAATCTCTGCAGATGATACTGCTAATCATACACAAAAGGAGAGTCCGGAGATGAAGAATAAAGATATGAGTTCCATTTATCAGGATCAGAGAGCACAACCATGCCATCTTAGCTCATCAATCTATTATGGTGGCCAAGATGTTTATACTCATCCTCAGAATTCGTACAATTCCGAGGTGAACTCTGCGGTTAGTGTATTCAATACATCACTTTATAGTTTAGTATCTTTTCATATAGCTTAATTCCTTGTTTACTTTCAGATTCAACGGATTTCGTAACATTTCTCTTTTTGTTTTTATTCATTACTTCATTTTCTTATGTAAGTTGACTATTTTAAAGCACTAAACATGTTAGTACTCTTCTGTTTGAAAAGTACTTGGAATGCTTTCCCCTTGTTCAAACAGAATGGTAACATATATCTGAATAGACACTAAAATTGAGTATTCTCTTGCTCCTAATGACCTGCTTTGACTTACTCTGGTGACATGTTTCAGTACAAGAAGGAAGGGGGAGAAGATGATTCTGGGAGTGCTTCAAGAGGAAATTGGTGGCAAGGTATGAAATAGAGTTGCTGCTTATGAGAAAAATATTGAAAATTATCTTTCTTTCAATTACTCATTTCATTTCCGATCCTTGTTTGCAGGATCTCTCTATTATTAGTGCTAGATCACTTGCCAAGGTTTATATACTTATTAAGGTATTTTTAGTTTTAAAATGTTATGAACTAGGTTCTTACTATTTTAGAAACATGGCTGTCATTATTTGTTAGAAGCATTTGGCTGCCTAATCAAAATTGTTGATTCTGATCACCACCGAACTCCACAGGCTCTCCTTAGAATTTCAAAGTTTCTTTTCAAATTATCATTCAAATTTGTTTTGATTAATACCATTATTCTCGACTTCATCTAAGATGCTGAGGTTGAATTGTAGATTTTTCTGTGACGGTTTAACGTGCAGGTACATAGGATCATAGAGCTGCAGCACTACTTCTACTTCACCTCTTATTGTATGAAGCTAGACGATAGCGAGATCGTTGTGAGAAAAAGCTGGTTGATCCATTTTTCCAGCCAAAACAACAGAATCTCTTTCAAGTTAATTATTAGTAGTTTTATAGGCATCTTTCTCAATTTTACTGTAAAGAATGCTACTGCTGCTGCTTCTGGTGTTTGTTGTTTAAACCTTGGCGTTTTTAGCATAAAGGAAATCTGGGTTGCTGTTTGCTTATTAGTATCATATTGGAACTTGAATCAAAATCTTGAATATATATATTTCGCTCTCAGAATGATCGGGGATTGTTTGGTTAGGTAGTTCATGAAGCTCTCTCTGGTTTTCTCCTTGTTTTCCTTAGAAAGCCAAACAAGGCTGAAGCAATATGAGAAGTCAAAGTAGTTGGGAGTGTCATTTTCCCATCCTTATTCAAGAGTTAAGGATATCTTGACAAAGTTGGATGGCCAAACCAGTCATTTTCTTTCAAGGAGTTTTTATGGTCTTGCTTTTCCAAGGTCGTTAAGTTTGGCCGTTAAAAGGGAAAATAATTGAAAAGATGGTGGGATGGGGACAGAGATTCTGCAGCCACAATTCTTGGCAATGTTTTGATCTGATTTTTTTTTTTTGTTTTTGTTTTTGTTTTTTTGATGTTACTTTTGGTTCTCCACACCACTCATAATTTAGATAGTAAATAATGTGCTAACCAACAACATCAATGTTGCGTTTAAATGAATCTTATATTAATTTTTAGTTACCTCTATTTCGTTGCCTTTTGTTTTGTTCTGTTAGTTTTAAAAGATGAGTTTCTCCCTTAACTTTCCGTCTAAACACTTCGATCTAAATTAGAAAAATATTTCAACATGACCCTAGCTAAATGTGGTTTAATTTTTTCATTTTGACAATCACTCCATAATCGTTTTAAAACGCTTTTTTTTATAGTCAATCCAAATAAGTTTCAACACTTGAATTATCTAGATTTGTATTAATTTCATTCTGGTCCTAGTTTAACACATTAGTTTTTCTAGTTTAATTAGTCCAAATACTTCAAAAAGTTGAAAACTTCCTCCTCAATTTTGTGTTCAATAAATTTGACTAAAAATAAGATACCAATATAGTTATTGTATTTGAAACGGGTTCTATTCTAGTCCTACTCTTAAATGTCTGAAATTTAATATCTATTAGCTTTATCTTTACAAATTTTGGAAAGATTTTTAAGAAATGATCAGAAATAGCTCCAAAATGTTTCCTCCTTTCATAACTAGCACACTAGCACACTTTTTGAAAAAACGTTTAAATAGTTTTTCTTGGTGCTTCCAGGTCGAGATCGAGTCCTGAGATTTTAATAAAAAATTAACCTTTTCGTCTTATATTCGAATTATCGATTCTTTTGAGCTTTACTGGTGGAATCTCGATTGGGATGAACATCGAGATTCTAAATAATTTTTCCAAATCTTACCTAATCTTTCTCAATTCTTTTTCAAATTTTAAACACTAAACTTTGTAAACTCAAATAATTTTGGAAGTAGAAATTGTGCATAAAATTTAGTTTTTTATTCAAATCATGGTGATCAATCTCTACTAGGAAGCAGCAAAAAAAAAAAAAAAAAAAAAAAAATTAAATTACTTCTTAAAAAGGTGTTCTAAGCATTTGAGTATTATTTTTGATAATTTTATTTGGGTAATGTTTTATCTTGAATTAATTATTTTTATTATTATATTAATTTCAATAGAAAAATAACTTACAACTAAGAATAAATATTAATCTTAGGATGAGACAACATAAAGACTAAGTTTAAATCTTTCACTCCGTATTTTGTTTTGTATTTTGTTTTTTCAAAACTATCTGGACATGTACGTATATGAACCAGAACTAAAATGAGATAAGTCTTAAAAACTGTATGAAATGTAAACTTTATATTTGAGCTCATTGGTATGAATTCTTTAATTTTGGTTTGTATAACTTTTTAAAATATAAGTTGAATTATAGGAGATTTGGGCATAACCAAATTATTGAAAGCTTATCTTTACTATTATAATAAAGAAAATGTGGTGCCCTTAGATTTATTATTTTATAGGATTGAGTGGCAATGTCCCATAAGACAGTTGAAGTGAGATTGGAAAAATTCAGATTCTGGTACCCAAAAAGTTATGTTATGCCATTTAAAATCTGGTACCTAAACTCAAATGAGCAGCTTGCAAGATTGGATTTGTAAATGAAAATTTATTTTCTTTATACTTTCACAGTCAAAACATAGGTAAGTCAGGAAAGAGATGAAGCATTTGATTCCTCATATTGACAGTCAATCACACCTCATCAACACAAATACAGCCCAATTCTGAAGATAAACCTTCCCCAATTTCAAATATACATCCTATGCCTACAAAAAAAAAATATGCAGAAAAGTGACAATTCAAGTGGAAAAACAAACCCCATGAATCTCAACTTCCTCAAACCAACCTTGGATTTCACTCTTCCACAACCGATCCTTGTCTGGGTGAGCTTGCTAATCCTCCCCTGTACTGAGAGGCTTGCCTGTCGAGTTTCGAGTTTGTGGTCGGCTCAGCTTTTTCAATTTTATTGCTGAATTCTTTTCCTCCTCTTGCTTCCACACTAAGATAGTCGGTCAAAACCTTTTTTACTCCAAACCCACGCTGGGGAATCTTGGTGCTGGGAATGAACGGTGACCTCTCTCCCTTTGCAGGGCTGGCTGTTTGTGCAGGTGAAAAGCTTGGAGTGGCAAAGGGTGTTTTATATGGAGTGCCAGAGACGGGCACTGGGAAATGCAATGGGCTGTTCTTGTGAGAAATCACACCAAGTTTGGATATAGATGAGAGTTGATGATCGGAATGCTTTGTGAGATCATCCACGTAAAGCAAATCATCGATACGTGCAACGACATTGAATGCTAGGCTCTCTAAAACTCGAGAGTAGCTCTCTAAGATGGATTTCCCAACGTCCTAAATGAAAAAAACAAGTGTTATCTACTCAAGTTACTATGGGTTAATTGAGTGGAAAGTTGAAAGAATTCTGGTAGGGACAGACCTTATTGTACTGAATCTTGCTCATATCTAGGGTTGTCTGTGGAAGACCGGGAAACCGTTGCTTCAAGCAAAGTAGTAGAGTCTCTGCTCTCTCTGCAAGCAACTCCCTTTTCTCCGAGTCGACCATCAGCTCCTTGACCATTTCCCACGATGATTTTGAACTTTGTTTGGTGGAGTTAGTGGCAGGTTTTGAGTTTATTCTCTTCCGCCAAACATAGATTGAAGCCTCAACCCGATTAGCAATCTCTGTAGCTTGATGTTCAGAAGACATTTCAAGGCAGTCAAGCAAACATTCAGGAGAGAAGTGATCCGAGGAAATATATCGATATATAAGATCTCCCAAACAGGCTCTTCCATTCTGAAATCAAGTAGGATCAGAGATAAGAAAATCACATTGCTTTGGATATCAGAATCATAGCAATTTTTGCATCTCATACCTTCGGTAAGGCTTCGAGATATGGTTCAGGAATTTCCAGATCAGCCAGAGTTGTACTGTTAATTGCCATTGCAGCTTTTAGTATCTGGTTTGTACTCTCCCGCTTGTGTTGCAATTGCCTTCTTGAGTCTTCATGGAGACCGCCAGGAGGAACTCGAGGAACAGGAAGCCACCATTTTTCTTCTTGACGCTGTAGCACTCTTTTCAAAGAGGAAGACCCATCAGTCTCATGAGCCAGTATCCCTTGATCAACATACCAAAACTCACAATCTTCAAAACTATCTAGTATTTCCTGCAAATAATTTGTTTTACCAAATTTAGAACAGATCTCACAATTGATTGTATTGGAACACAGAGATTAGTGAATGTTGGTGAATCATACAAGAAGCATATTGTCCAGTTTTCGAAGAGCAGGAAGATTTACATAGAGATCTGAGCGTGGTCTGCACGTCATAACCTGCAGGATCATAAAACACCATCAGAAAATCTATGCTTTAAAAATACAGGAACATTTAAATTATTCCCTTTCACATTTGGTTGCAGTTCTGTTCAATAGATATGATGGTATTGATAAAAAAAATCCAGTTCAAACAGAGAATCCAAATTAGAGAACTGATTACTAAAGGTTTTGGCCTGTGTTGGTACAGATTTTGCTAAAATCGAAGCAATTGGATATCCAACTCAGACCTATATGCCATGACCAAGCAATAGAGACACTCTAACACTCCACCTTTGTCATATATTCCATATATCACACTAGATAGATATCATATTCATGGAATATGATTCACTTTTAAGATGCCTTGATGGTGAAATGGTAGACATATGAGACTCAAAATCTCCTGTTAAAGAATGTGGAGTTTTGAGTCCTCTTCAAGGCATAATGTCGAGAATACCCGTTGTATTAGTATTAGCATTTAATCCTAAGACAAAAGCTACAAAGGCAGATGAAAGGCGAGATAAATGAAGCAGGCAATTCAAACAGGCAGAAACTTAATTCTCAGAAAACAAAAGCCATGGGGTGCTCGTTCGAAGTCATTCCATACCTCAAGCTTGCTTCCATCAGGAAACGTTTGCCAAGTAGGCGTCAATTCGACAATGTGATCACTAACACAAAGAAGCCAATCCATCTCCCTTCTCCACATAACTTTCTTTTCTGATGGAAGGGGTTCTAATCTCCATAGTTGCCCAAACAAAGTGGCTATAACAAAACAATGGGGAAGGGAAGCAGCATTATACAATCTGAAATCGAGCCCAATTCTAGATAGAGTTCGGGCAATATGTAAGACAGACAAAACATACCACAAAGATTTGTAATGGCATTAGATATAGCCAATGCTGTACAAACCCCATTTCCACATCCTGACATATCTTCTCCAAGCAACAGTTTTGAAAATCTTTCCTTCATCATCTCAATCTCTATAACCCCCATACAACAGAAACAAATTAATATAGTTTTTAAGGAGAAACCCCAGAAAGGAAAAAAGGGTTTAATCTAAATTACCTGATGATGAGGATACTTTCTTCTCCAGCTTCCTATTATCAACATGGTTTTTATCTCCATTAACAACACCATTAGTTCTAATACAATCAGGTACCTCAACTTTTCGAGTAGACCAACTCAATGAAGAAGGGGAAGATGAATCCTCAGAACCACTATGACTATGCTCCTCGAGCCCTGTGGTTTCTGATGTAAGAAAATCAGAGCTGGAGCTACTCTCACGCCCATGTTCTTCAATCAAATGGCCAAGCGTCTCATTTTCAGACACAATGTCGCCAATGCTTTGGCTTTTTTCAATCACACTCTCCTCCATTACAACTTCCCCTTCTCAGTCACAACCATAGCACAAAATCAGAGCAACCCACTTCGATTTCACCCAGTTGAAGCCTTCTCAAGCAAAACCCAGCTCCCAAACACAAATTGCGAAGGAGATTCCAAAACCCAGATAGCTAAATCAAAGAAAAATGGGGTTCTGAAATGATATGGGGCCACTCTTCGAAGGGTCGATTTCGCTTTATCCAAAAGGTTTCACCTCAAATCAACCATGGCTGATAATGAAAAGGGTATGTGTATGTATAAACGGTGAAAACAATGAAAGGAAAGAGGTGGATGAATTTAAATGGAGGTGGTACTCATGATTACTGTGAGTGGGATCAAACACATGAAGTTGGAAAGACAAAGAGAAGCGGTGTCCGCCATTGATATTTATGAGAGCTGGACAGAGCATCCATGGTCCCAAAACTTTAAGCAGACACTAAGATGGCGGTGATGCGGTGTGTGTTCAAAGACTGTGGCCTTTGCTTTCCTTAAACGAGGGTTCTTGAATCATAGATGTGGGAAGTGGGAATCACAGTGATTAAAATAACTTTTGGGGTTTCAAAATTATTTTAATTTAAAAATATGTGCCATGGGAATCGTGAAACAGGGGTGCCATTTTATCATTGCAAAATTAACATAATCCTTGGGTCCTTTTTAAGTTCTTTTTTCTATTCCTTTTAATTAATTGATTTTCGAAAACATAGATAATTTTATTTCTGCATCAGAAATTTTATAATTCTATAATTACTCTTCTTTTTTAATATATAATGTTTTCCAAATTACAATCATAAAGTCAGAAGATATGAATCCCAGTAGTATATATGCTAAACTAAAAAAAGAGTGTTTGTTAGTTACATCACATTTTTTAGTAAGTTAAAATAAAGATGATTAATGAGAACGTTAAAAAAAAAGAATTTTTAAAAGAGAAAGAACAAAGGGAAATTATTTCAAATAGTAAAATGGTTGAAAATATTAATAAAATATAATAAAATTTTAGAACTATCAATGATAGATACTGATAGACACTAATAGAAGAGCATCTATCATTAGTTTTAAAATTTTACTATATTTTATAAATATTTAGATTTATTTTTCTATATTTAAAAATAACCCACGAAAGAATGGAGATAAAAATCAAAATTTCAAAAGTTAAAAATAAAATAAAAGATAAAGGTCATAAAACCAGAATGATATTTTGAAAAGAAAAAAAACTGAAAAATCAAGAAAAGAATATGGTTAAAATCTTAAATATAAAGCAACCAAATCATTTGGTAAGTACTCTAGATATCAAGCAAAACCCAAAAAGAGTTATTAAAAAAAAAAAAAAAAAAAAAGTTGTTGTTGGTGATGTTCTTGGAGTTGAAATATGGAAGTATAGTTTTTGTAGCATTAATTAGGTACCCTTTTTGTTAACTTTCCTTAGAAGACTTGTTTGGCTTACAAATTAAAAAACTCTAGTTACTATAGTTAAACCAAAATTTAATTAAATTTCTTTGATTATGATCATTTTGTTAGTTGTTCTAACTTCTAACTAAAAGACTCAACTTTTTTCAACAGCCTTCTTCCCACCAACGGCTATCACTTGTTTGTTTGTGTTTGATTTTTGAAGGCCATAAGAGGGAAAAAAAAATACTAATAATAAACCAAACAAACACACCTTAATCTTCTTCCTCAAGCTACTTCCTTCATGCTCTTGCTTTTGCTTTTATTAATTCTTTTGCTTTTGATTTATTGATTCTTCATTCCATTGAATCACCAAATTTGAATTCATATCATTTGAATCAACTTAAACCTAACAAATCTTAAAATTTAAAGTAGGTATTCGTAAACTATACTTTTTGTGAGTTGATCCAATTGAGAAAGATGAGTTGGTGTAAAGAATCCATCAAACTTGTTGCTTCTACCTAGTTTTATTTTGTATGTTATGAGTTCATTGTAATTAATGGTTATATTTTGTAATAGCAATTTGAAGGGGCAAAATGTTCTTTTAATATTTTAATTATGATTATTATATTCTGTTCAATGGCATGCTTTGAATAATTATTGAAAAATATATCATTAAGCAAATGATCAACTTATTTAATCATTAACATACTCTCATCCATTTGATTATAATATATATATTTTAAATAAAATATGTATTACTTTAGTTAACAATATAAAAACTCTAGTTTAGATACCTTTTTAGCTCAAAGAAAAGATACCTTTGAATTTTTTATGCTATTTTATTTTTTATAAATTAATATTTATTGTAAAGTGTTATATGATTATATCTACCTATTGCGTCGACATATGTAGGTATTACCAATGCAAATGGAACACGTCAGAAGAAACTTAGGGATCGTTTGATAACATTTTTATTTCATGTTTCCTATTTATATTTTTCATTTTTCTAATTGACTTGTTTGATAATTGTTTTCGTTTCTTGTTTCTAACTCTAAAGAGACTAATCTAAAAAATGGTCCAATTTTAAGAAAATACAACTTTGATCCGTTTCTATTTGTATATCACAATTTATTCTAAAGATCAATAATAGCCTTTGGTATGCTATTATTTATGCTCCTATTTCTAGCTCCTAAAAGATAAGAAACATGAAACATGAACGTTATCGAATGGACCCGTGTATAAGTTATGCAACGATTTATGTGTGCTTCTCCCAACTGTTTAGAAACAACACAACAAATGATCTCCCTTCACGTCCTACACACCGGAAAAGGAAACTACTACTAGTGGGGACCTTTGTTGACGGCCTGACACAAGCTTCCTCGGCGTCAGAAAAACCCAAAATTTTGTAATGTTAATTGTAATTGACTTCAATAATTTTAATCACAACATTTTGATAAACTTGAAGGCATAATTGCAATTTTAAGAATTGAATTCCTCAAAGCATGAGAGCGCTTGTGCTTTCGAAATTTATTTTGAAATTCGAGAAAAAGCAGAAAAAATATACACAATAGTACAAGATGAACATATATTTATATATCAACATGCTTTTACAAAGAAGAAGGCATTAAAAGAACTAACCCTTGAAGACTATCTTCAAGTAGTTCTTCTCTGCAACTCATGAACAACCACGAACTCCTCTACACCGACTTCCCCCTCGAACTCAATGTATAAGAACACTACTACTAGGCCTTCCTTACTATTCTCCAGAATAAGAATCAAGGATCTATTGCTCCTTGATTTCGGTAAATGAAAGAGTAATTGAGAGAGGGATTAGATGAAAGAATTTTGCAGAGGGAGTTTTCATTCAAGGACAACACTTGTTTTTCTTTTTCTCACACTATTCTGCAGAAAACTTTCATCAACCTTCAAAACGTGAGAGAGGGATGGAGGGGGAGTTACAACTCCCCTTCACATATTAACAAAAAAAATATAATTAATTTAATAATATTAATGAATCAATAATTAAATATCACGTATTTAATTTCATTTGAATCATATTCAAACCATATCTTCTCACATAACCTAATTTTAATATGAATTTTATTCATATTCATATTATTATATATTTGTATCTTATTCAAAACATTATTCTCTCCTATAACTTATAGAATTAATATGAATCTCATCTATATTAATTTAACCTATAGTTTTATATGAATCTCATTCATATAAATAATATTTGAATCTTATTCAAATTTTTATTTCTCTCATATAATGAAGTATACTTTTGAATCTCATTCAAAATTAACTTTATATTATAATATATCTATGTACATTATATTAATTGTATCTTATATATTTAATTCCCTTATTAATTTGAACAATTAAAATTAATCCAAAATTAATTTATTCTTATTTTTACCCTTAGTAAGCTAGGAAGGGGACCTAATTGACCTACAGATTAGAAGCTCTAATGATACGAGATTAATTAATTAAACTTATTAATTAAATTAATCAACACATTCATTAACTGCAAACTACTCCACTAAAGACTCACAATTGTACTCTTTGTACTATAGATATATTTATGTGTCCATGGATATAACCAATCAACAGTAAGTTAAATCTTCACGAATAGTTTGTAACTATAGTTGGGTCAAATTATCATTTTACCCTTGTAGTTATATCTAACTTCTTAAGTACCACTGATCCCTTTGATGAACAAACAGTCAAACTATAAACTTGTTGGGGTTGATGCCCTAAATCTCGTAGAGTTCTATAGTTTGTAAACATTGTATGAACAGACTCTTTACATGTTTAATAAAATATATGATTCACTTTATCTACAAAATATATGATATTTTAGTTGCATTAACCACCACAAACCAATAAACTAACATCCAAGGTTATCAATGTGACTTAAACATGTATGTAGAGACATACAGGTGGATCATGTTTAAGTGATAACCTAAATGGTCTGTAGTAGATGGATAAGGCTGGATATCTTATCCTAGTGACACTGCGAGTATGACTCACTTTGTAGGTATCAAAATTATTGTAAAGTACTACAAATAATCTGATCCTGATCATTCATGTATTAGACATGCGAACGGAGATATTCTATACAAATGAGTTTGTATAAGACTAAATCACGAAATGTTTAGTCTCACTATATAACACTGTTCATAATAAATACTTTCATTTCACCAGGATGACCATAGGCAACATGACCTAAATCTTGAGTCAGTTGTGAACTCTTGCCTATGAGGGCCTTTGATTTGTATGGGTGAGAGTGACCAGATTGTCGACTCAATAAGCCTACCATTTTGGGGATTCGTCTGATTGGGGAATTGGGAACACAACTACACAAGATGTAATTCACTCCTTCCCCAAAGCAGGGGAAAGTAGATAAATTCACTCCTTCTCTGGGTCTTGAACAATGTGGCACCACACCCTCTCCTGACCCGACAAGGGTTTAGTCATAGTAGGACTATGATCTATTGTTCATTAGAGAAGTCAGTGACACTTAAAGAGTTAGATGTAACTACAGGGGCAAAATGATAATTTGGCCTAGCTGTACTTACGAGCAATTTGTGAAGGGTCATCGTACTGTTGATTGGTTATATCTAATGGACACATAAATATATTTGTAATGCGAAGAGTGCAGTTGTTAGTCTTTAGTGGAGTGCCCGACAATTAACGGATGGTAAATCATGTAATTAAAGAGTTTAATTAATTATTCATGTACCATTGGAGCTTCAAGCTACAGGTCCATAAGGTCTCTTTGGTAGCTCAAAAGGATTTAGTTGGAAATCAACTTTTGGGTTAATTTGAATTGTTCAAATTAATAGAGGGATTTAATTATATATGATAGAATTAAATTATGTCAATTATATATGATATAATTGTCATAATATATTTGATACATTATAGTTTAATGGGAGGAAATAAATATTTGAATGAGATTCAAATATATTTTCTATGAATGTGATTCATAGTTATTAAATTTAATATAAATATGATTTATATTAAATGCCATAAAATAGAGAAAAGAAACTATAATTTATATTGTATGTGATACAATATTAAAGACGGGAAGAAGTAAATTCCATCTTGTGTAGCTATGTTCCCATTTCCCTACTTGGACAAATCCTCAAAATGGTAGGCTTGTTAAATCGACGAATCTGGCCATTCTCACCCATACAGATCAAAGAATTGCTCTCATAGACAAGAGTTCATAACTCACTCAAGATTAAGGTCGAGTCACCTATGGTCTGAAGGGAACGGTGAAATTCGATGTGAAAGTGGGGATCGTGTCCCAATTTCAAATCTCACAAAGAATTAAAATTACAAAGACCTAGTTTATGCATTCTAAAGAAAAAACAAATAATTAGAACAAAGAAGGAAGAATAGGTTTTGGAATGTTACTTACTCTTGAAGTACAAAATAATCTTCACGAAATCCTTCTTCAACTGGTCACGAACAAATCATATGAAACTCGATCTCCAAAAATGCAACAACCCAATTTGGCCACCACAACAAGTGAATCTTGTGTATTCTTCTTAAGGTTTGAGAATAATAGAGAGAGTTGTGGGCTTCTCTAATTTTTGGAAGAGGGAAAAGATTTTTCCGAGAGGAGTTTTTCTGAGAGAGAGATTCTATGAGTCTTTTTAGATTGAACAGACTAGACTCACTTTGTGTAAAAGGCAAAAGGAAGATGAAGATCCTTCAACCTTCTACCACCACACGTCTGATTAAAGAGAAAAAAAAAGGGAAAGAAGTTATTTAATAAATCCCTCCCTTAAATTTAAATTAAAAACCAAAATTTAATTTAAATAAAAATATAATAACTAAATTATTATATAACCATATGTTATATCAAAATATAACACATGATCTATAATTTATATTATATCAAGTACAATATAACCTATAGTTTGTATTTCTCTCAATAATGTATGGTATTTTATATAAATCATATTTATACTAAATTTAATTATATGAATATAATTCATACAATTAATATTTGAATCATATCCAAATATTTAATTCGTCTAAAAATGAACTTTTATACTATAATGTATCAATTACATTATATTAACTATATCATATATAATTAATTTAAATTAATTATATCATATATAGTTAATTCCTCAAATAATTTGAACAATTCAAATTAATCCAAAATTAATTCTCAATAATCCCTGTTGAGCTATAGAGGGGACCTTATGAACCTGTAGATTGAAGCTCTAATGGTACTTGGATAATTAATTAAACTCCTTTAATTAAATTATCCAATATTCATTTCTACCGGTTACTCCACTAAAGACCGACAAGTGCACTCTTTGTACTACAGATATATTTTTGTATTCATTGGATATAACCAGTCAACAATGTGATGACCTTTCACAAATTGCTCGTAAGTACATCTGAGCCAAAATTACCATTTTGTCCTTGTAGTTATATCTAACTCCTTAGGTACCATTAATCCCCCTAATGAACAATAAGTTATAGTCCAACTATGACCAAACCCCTCTCAATCCTTTAGAGAGCAATTTATCAACTTACTCCGCGTCTGGGAAGGAGTGAATTTCATCTTGTGTAGCTATGTTCCCAGCTCCCTAATTAGACGAATCCCCAAAATGGTAGACATATTGAGTTGGGATCTAACCACTCTCACCCATACAAATCAAAGGACCGCTTTCATAGGCAGAAGTTCACAACTCACTCAGGTTCAAGTCATGTCATGTATGGTCATCTTGGTGAAATGTAAGTCACTATTATTAATGACTTATATAATGAAACTATTCATTTTGTGGTTCGGTCTTATACAAACCCTTTTATATAGAACATTCCCGCTCAGATGTCTCTACATGAGTGATCAGGATCAGATCATTTGTAGCATTACAATAATTGTAACATTTACAAAGCATGTTAATCTCGTAGTGTCACGAGGATAAGGTACCCAACCTCATCCATATACTACAAACCATTTAGTTTATCACTTAAACATGATCCACTTGTATGTCTCTACATACATGTTTAAGCTACAAAAGATAACTTTGGATGTTAATTTATTGGTTTAGTGGGTAAATGCTATTAAATGTCGAATAAAATGCCTCATATTTTATTAAATAAATAAACCGTTTGTACATTACAATTAAAAACTATAGAACACACAAAATTTAGAACATCAACCCCAACAATCTCCCACTTGTCCTAAAGCTAGTGGGGTGTACATCATAAAAGTTATACTAATATAAAAGTACAAAAAACAAGAAACTAGGGCATAATACGTGACCAATACAAAATCTCTAATTTGCCCTAGACTAGATGTGACATGTCTTGTAGACCCATACTCTGCAGGTGACCCTCAAACCTCTTAGCATGAGGGCCTTTGTAAATAGATCAACAACGTTGTACGCGAAAAGATATCTACGTGATGATCACATCTCTTTGATGCACAATCTCTCAAATGAGATGATACTTCCGCTCTATTTGCTTATCGCGTTTGTAAATCCTGAGCTCTTGAGAATTAGCCACAACACCACTATTATCACAATAAAAGGTGATGGGCTTAGACATGTCTGAAACCACTTTCAGATTAGTCAGAAACTTCCTGAGCCACACAGCTTCCTTAGCAGCTTCACAAGTTGCTATATACTCAGCCTCCATAGTGGAGTTAGCAATGCACTCTTGCTTGGTGTTCCTCTAGCTTATTGCCCTTCTTTTAAGATTGAACACTGATCCTGATATGGATTTCTTAAAATTCTTATTAGTCTGGAAGTAAGAGTTTGTGTATCCTGTAAGAATCAAATCTTTAGAATCGTACATGAGCATGTAGTTCCTTGTTCTCTGAAGATACTTGAGGGTATTCTTAACGGCGGTCCAGTGATCAAATCTTGGATTAGATTGATATCTACCGACTATCCTCACTGCATAGCAAATGTCAAGTCTAATACATAACATCGCATACATCAGGCTACCAACAACCGATGCCTAGAGACTCTGTTTCATTTCCTCAACCTCTTGAGGTGTCTTAGGATACTATTCCTTAGAAAAAAATAACTCCATGCTTGAAAGAGAGCAAATCTCTCTTGAAGTTCTGCATCGAAAATTTAACAAGCATCTTATCAATGTACGATGCCTAAGACAGGGCCAACATTTTATTCTTTCGATCTCTACAGATCTGAATGCCCAGAACAAAATTCTCCCAAATATTTCATTTGGAATTGGATCGCTAGCCAATTTTTAATTTCAGTTAGTAGACCTACGTCATTCCCAATGAGTAGGATATCGTCTACATACAACAGAAGAAAAGATACTGAACTGTTGATTATTCTCTTATAAACACAAGACTCGTCAACATTTTGATCAAAGCCATAAGAATTGATCACAATATCAAATCTTATACTCCAAGATCGAGAATCTTGTTTCAATCCATAAATGGACCGATTAAGCTTGCAAACCTTTTGCTCTTGACCTTAGGTTATGAATCCCTCAGGTTGCTATGTATATATGGTCTTCTTAAGATTGCCATTAAGAAAAGTAGTCTTAATGTCCATTTGCCAAATATCATGATATGAGGCAATGGATAGGAGTATTCAGATAGACTTCAACATGGAAATAAATGAGAAATTCTCCTCATAGTCGACTCTCTCAACCTAAGTATAACCCTTTGCCACAAGTCTAGTCTTGAAGGTTTGCACCTTCCCATCAGTACCATATTTTCTCTTGTAGATCCATTTACGACCTATATGTTTAACCCCATCAGGTTGATCTATAAGATCCTAAACTGAATTGAAGTACATAAACTCCATTTTGAGATCTATGGCTTTGATCCATTCATCTTTATCAACATCCTCTATTGTCTTCTTGTAAGACAATGGATCCTCAACATCTTTGTCAGCTACGATAGCTAGGGTTTCTGTTAAACCTATGTAATGAATAGGCAGATTCGCAATCCTTCCACTGCATCGAGGCTTTCTCAACGTTTGGGGTAGATGTGACCTACGAGATGAACCAACTTCAACAACTCTTGTTGAGGTATTGGGTTCTTCGATAACTCTTGTTGAAGGTTCAATAGTTTCACTGGAAAGTTCATTTAACACTATCTTACTGTGGGGCTTATACTCCCTCATGTGGTCTTCTTCTAAAAAGGTAGCGTTTGTCAACACAAACACTTTATTATCTTTAGGATTGTAGAAGTAACCACCTGTCGTTCCTTTAGGGTAACCTACAAATAGACATAATTTTGAACGAGGTTCCAATTTCTTAGATTTTGCCTCAAGCACATGTGTTGGGCAATCCAGATCCTAAAATGACATAAACTACCTTTACGACCATTCCATAACTCGAAAGGTATTCAAGTATCACTTTTGTATAGAACACAATTCAAAATGTAAGTTGTAGTCTGCATTGCATATCCCCAAAACGAGTCAGGTAAGGAAGCTTAACTCATTGTAGACCGAACCATGTCCAATGAGGTTTGATTTTTCCTTTTTGATACACCATTCTATTGAGGTGTACCAAGTGACAAGAGTTGAAATATAATTCCATGTTCTATCAAATAGTCTTAGAATTTCAAATCCATATACTCTCTAGGTAAGGAAGCTTAACTCATTGTAGACCGAACCATGTCCAATGAGGTTTGATTTTTCCTTTTTGATACACCATTCTATTGAGGTGTACCAAGTGACAAGAGTTGGAATATAATTCCATGTCTGTCTCTTATACACATCTAGATGTGTATAAGAGACAGATTCTATGCTCTATCAAATAGTCTTAGAATGTTAAATCCATAAACTCTCCACCTCGATCATATCGAAATGTTTTAATTGTTTTATTTAATGAATTTTGAACTTCAACCTTGTACTCCTTGAACTTTTCAAGAGTTTTACACTTATGTTGCATTAAATAAACATACCCATATCTAGAATAATCATCAGTTAAAGTGATGAAATACTCAAACTCTCCTCTTGCCTTAACATTCATTGGGCCACGGAGGTCTGAATGTACAAGTTCTAAATGTTCTTTGGCCTTGTGATCTTTTCTAATAAAAGATCTTTTAGACATTTTTCCTTAAAGGCATGACCCACATATAGGTAAAGAATTTTCTTTAACTTGCTTTTGAAGGATCTCATACCATGAGTTCCATGAGCATGTTCAGATCGCTCCGATCTCACCGTGACTGAAATACAAATGATATACATTCAACACATACAGTTATGCACATAAATCCAATTATTAGCATGCTCAGAACAAAATGAATAACAAAAAAAGGGTTCCATACCAGTTGAAGACTCTCTTCGAACTTCTGAACCCCAATGCAGCGGACCCCTCCAACATTTACCAACACCCGACGGGTACGTCGACTGCAACAACACGATCAACACTAACACGAACGCTGTAGCGCGGACAACACCACCACTAATGAACCCCGGGTATTCTTGGAGTGAAAACCCAAAGAGTGGGCTTTGGTGAGTTTGGTAGAGGACGGAGGACAACGATTCGTGTAGACGATAAGCAAGTGAGAGATAATACAGTGCTATCGTATAGCAGAAATTCTTATCGCATAGAGAAGCTACACGTTCGTGTAGGAAAGGCTGAACGATCGTTTAGGAAAAATGTATACGATCGTTTAAAGAAATCGTGAGGTAGACGATCATTTAGAAGGAGAAGCAACTATCGTATAGGCTCTCGGGCGATCGTTTTCACAAATTCTTTTGGGCAGTCTAAAAATAATGAATGCACCATACAAAATGAAAACCACTTTTCATTTTTAACCCATCGGTTATCATAACTGACGATGCCCATTACCCACGTTCGAACGTGGAAAAATTGGTTAATTATCATATAATTAATCAATTAATTAATTAATAAATATAATAATATTATATTTATATCCAATAGTTTGATATCACATTATACTATAATATTTTCTCCTCTAATTGATATAAATCATATTTATATCTAATTTCTTCAAAATAATGTATCTTATACATTTAGCCAATTATATCATATATAATTGAACTTCCTCTTGTCAATTTGAATATTTCAAATTAACCCAAACACTGGTTCTCAACTTTATCCAAGCTATCCAGGGAACCTAATGAACATGTGGCTCGAAGCTCCAACGGTACATGAATAGTTGACTAAACTCTTTAGTCACGAGATCCACCATCCGTTAACTGTCATTGATTTCACTAAAGACCAACAGCTAGAGTTACCACAGATATATTTCTATGTCCATTGGATATAATCAATCATGAGTACAATGACCCTTCACAGATGCTCGTAAGTACAACTGGGCCAATTTACCGTTTTGCCCCTATAGTTACATCTCACTTCTTATGTACCACTGATTCCTCTAATGAACAATACAACATAGTCCAACTATGTCTGAACACCTCTCGGGCCAAGAGAAGGTGTGTGGCACCACGTCGTTCAAGCCCCGAAATCAGCCTTTAAGGGAGCCATCTATCTACTTACCCCTGCCTTGAGGAAGGAGTAAATTCCATCTTGTGTAGCTAAATTCCCAGCTCCCAAATCAGACGAATCCCTAAAATGGTAAGTTTGAATCGGCGATCTAGCCACTCGCACCCATACAAATCAAAGGACCACCCCAATGGCAGGAGTTCCTAACTCACTCAGGATTTGAAGGTCAATGTTAACCTAGTACATCCTAGTGAAGTGAAGTCTCTGTCATGAACGGCGTGTTTATAAGAAGACATTAACACTTCGTGGTCAGGGTCTTATACAAACCTTTGTATAGGGAACGCACCCCGTTCGCATGTCCCCCAACCACGAATGACCAGGATAAGACCATCTGTTGAACAAGTTTACACACTTGTTGACATTCCACAATGGGGCCGCATCGTAAGAGTTACCAGGATAAGATTTCCCCTCCTATATCCATATACGATAGACCATTTTGGTTATCAACTCAAGACATGATCCATCTGTATGTCACCAAATTACATGCTTGAGTCACATACAGATAACCAGGAATTTTATGTTTAATTGCTTTGTGGTAAAGAAAATAAAACAATAACCGAGAAAAATACAATATGTGAAGTAAATATCATATATTAACAACACAAGTATTCGTACATACTGTTTATAAACTATAGTACACAAGACTTTAGGGCATCAACCCAACAATTCCCACTTGTCCTAAAGCGAATTGAGGTTAAAAAAACTTAGTACAAAACAATAAACTAAGGCATAAAGCCCAGTACAAGAAAATCTCCCACTTGCCCTAGTCCAGCCACGGGCTATCATGTAGACCCATGCTCCGTAGGTGACTTCAACACTGTAGCCGTGAGAGCTTTCGTAAACGGGTTAGCAACATTGTGCTTCGAAGCGAATCTAACGTGATGATCACGTCCCCTCGATGCACTATCTCACGGATCAAATGATACTTCAGCTTTATGTGTTTACCACGCCGGTGACTCCTTGGCTCCTTGAAGTTTGCCACTGCCTCACTATTATCAAAATAGAGGGTAATGGGCCTAGACATAATCTGGAACAACTTCCAGGGCTGTCAAGAATTTCTTGAGCCAGATGACCTTCTTTACAGCTTCGCAAGCCACTACGTACTCCGCCTCCATAGTGAAGTCGGCGATGCACCCCTGCTTAGTGCTTCTCCACACTACAGCTCTTCCATTAAGAGTAAAGACTGACCCTAATGTGGACTTGTGAGAGTCCTTATCAGTCTAAAAGTCAGAATCCGTGTATCCTGTAAAGATCAAATCCCTCGAACCATACACGAGCACGTAGTCCCTCGTTCTCTGAAGATACTTGAGGATGTTCTTCACTGCAGTCCAATGACCCTGGCCTGGGTTAGACTGATACCTACTGACTATGCTCACAACATAGCAGATGTCTGGACGAGTATAGAGCATCGCGTAAATTAAACTGCCAAAGCAGACGCATATGAGACCCGTCTCAGCTCTTCAACCTCTTGAGATGTCTTAGGACATATTTCCTTAGACAAAGTGACTTCATGCCAGAACGGCTTAGGTCCCTTTTGGAGTCTTGCATCGAGTACTTGAGCAACATCTTGTCAATGTACGATGCCTGAGACAGTGCTAGCACTTTGTTCTTACGATCCTGAAAGATCTGTATATCTAGAACAAACTGAGCCTCTTCCAAATATTTCATTTGGAACTGGGTCGCTAGCCAGTTTTTAATTGCAGTCAAGACCTACATCATTCCAAATGAGTAGGATATCTTCTACATACAACACTAAAAAGACTACTGAAGCGTTGATGATCTTCTTGTATACACAGGGTTCATCAACGTTTTGGTCAAAGCCATACGACTTGATCGCAGTATCAAACCGTATGTTCCAAGATCAAGACGCGTGTTTCAATCCATAAATGGACCGATTCAGTTTGTAAACCTTTTGCTCTTGACTTTGGGCTATGAATCCCTCAGGCTGCACCATATAAATGGTCTCTTCAAGATTGCCATTCAGAAAGGTCGTCTTGACGTCCATTTGCCAGATCTCATAATTATAATAAGCTGCAATGGATAGAAGGATGCAGATCGACTTTAACGTGGCAACAGGCGAGAAAGTCTCCTCATAGTCGACTCTCTCTACCTAGGTATAACCCATTTCCATAAGTCGAGCCTTGAAGTTCTATACCTTCCCATTAGCACCCCATTTGCACTTGTAGATCCACTTACACCTATAGAGCGAACCCCATCAGGCTGATCTACAAGATCCCATATTGAGTTGAAGTATATCGACTCCATCTCGAGATCCATGGCCTTAACCCATTCTTCCCGGTCAACTTCCTCCATTGCCTTCTTATAAGACAATGGATCCTCAACGTCGCCATCTGCTACCATAGCAAAGATTTTCGTGAAACCCAGATAGCGAATGGGTGGGTTCGCAACCCTCCCACTACGTCGAAGTTCCCTTAACTCTTGAGGTAGAACCGACCTACTGGATGAACTCCCATCAACAACTCTTGTTGATGTAGCAGGCTTTTCAACAACTCTTGTTGAAGTTTCAATAGTTTCATTGGAAAGCTCACGCAACACGACTTTACTTCATGGACTGTGCTCCTGATGTGTTATTTTATGAGGTGAAATTATGGAATGAGATGTGGTGATGGAAATGCGTTGAGCAACAAGTTTTATTAGCGGAATCCAAGTATAAACCCCACTAAGTTTCCTGGTAAGTCCAAGGTTGAACACAGGGACTAGGGAAAACAGTATGCAGTGATAATTTCTAAGAAGACCTTGCGATAACCAAATAAATCAAATAGTTGTTTGTGTTGTTGTTTACTGTGTAAAAATAAAGGTATGCGACGGATTTGAGAAAAGTTCGATTATGCTGTAGATACATTGAGTATGCGAAGGAACGGGTTGAGAAGGCGTTTTGCTAGCATTTCCGGGGAATGCATCAAACTATGCGATCATGCTACACTCATGCGACAACATATCATTTTCCAATGCAAATGCGTGCTTCTAGTTCTAGGATGCATGTGTTGAATGCAACAATGTCCATAGAGTTTATTCCTAAGTCTCTATTCTTTTCCTATGCGATGATGCAAGATGCACACAAAGACAAGGTGACTGCACACAATCATATCCTATCTCTAGTATGCATGCGATGTGTTAATAGCAAATAACGCTTATTCCTAAGCTTCTATCTCTTGATTATGTATTCTAACCTGACTCTTCTGAGCCTAGATTCTAATTTGACTTTCCCAAGCTTAGATCCTGTCCTTAGACTACCTTCCCGAGTATCTCTAATGAATGAATGAAGCATACATAATACAAGACAATCGCATAGAATGAAGATCCCCAGTTCTACTAGCTAAGTGCTTCTCAACCCATTCAACAGATTTAGCTACTCATGCATAATAAACAGAGAGTGAACAGATATAAAGAAGTAAATTCCATTTCTATAGATAAGTTTGAGTACAAAATGACAATGGAAAATAAGGATAGAGAGCCTGGTAGTAATCCCTTGCTTCTCAAGGCCTTTACACTATCAACTATATTCTGTTCGAAAGATAATCCTGCTTCCGCAGGAGCTGGCCCTCTCTCTGATCTTGACGCTTCCGGCACTCTTCCAAGTTCACCGGAACGATCTATCGGCACAATCTCGCTTCTCTCGCTTCTGCCATAAAATAAAAGATAATCTAAGAACAAGGCTATTCTAACTATGGAGAAAATTGTCTAAGTATCCGAACTCACTAAACTAGTTGAACCCCTTTTCTGAAGGTTACATTCGATCTTTATAGAGCTCCGGGGTGAAAGGCGGCTTCTCTCTTATGATTTCACAGATGGGATAGCTTTAATTCTCTGATTGATGTGTCGAATATTTGTCACCGAAAAGCTGAGTGTACTTGTTATCGTTAGCGGCTTGTCAACTTAATTCAGATTCAACCGTCATCAGCTTTCTGTCCCATAGTGATTAATTATGCTTTTCACCTAAATACGCTCACCAAGTTGCGCCATCTCTATGCAGCAATCCTTCTTGAGTAGATGTTTGCGAACACAAATCACCATAAAGCCTTGCGGTAACGCTGCGCTCGACCATTGATTTCTTGTGATCGCGCTTTCTGCCTTGCGTCAACGCATATTCTGCATAAAAATACACAAGTTTACTATTTTTATGCGATGGACGCATGCGACCGCAATGTTATGAACTTAATGCTTTTTAGATGCAATCTAACATATTTTATCAACGCCAACCTTCATTGTTTGATAACTTAGCACTATAATAACGTGCATTTCTGCCCGTTATCAGCTCCCTTATATGATCCTCCTCCAGAAAAGTAGCGTTTATTGAAACAAACACCCTATTTTCCGTTGGATCATAAAAATAACCCCCTCGTGTACCTTTGAGGTAGCCTACAAAGAGGTACAATCTCGTCCATGGTTCCAACTTCTTGGGATTAACCTCAAGCACATGTGCAGGGAAACCTTAAATGCGGAAGTGACGTAAACTAGCTTTACACTCGTTCCACAACTCCAGAGGTGTTCTTGCAACACTCTTGGAGGGAACACAGTTGAGTATGTACACCGCAGTTTCTTCTGCGAAACCCCAAAACTAGTCCGATAAGGAAGCGTAATTCATCATCGAGCGAACCATGTCTAACAAGATCCTATTTCTCCTTTCCGCTACACCATGCTGCTGAGGTGTACCCGACGCTGAGAGTTGGGAAATGATTCCATGTTATATCAAATAGTCCTGGAATACTGAGTCCAAAAACTCTTCACCTCGATCTGATCGAAGTGTTTTAATCCGTCTATCCAATGCGTTTTCAACTTCAACCTTGAACTTTTGAACTTTTCAAAGGATTCAGACTTCCGTTGCATAAAATAAACATACCCATACCTGGAGTAATCATCAGTAAAACTGATAATATACTCATAGCCACCTCGGGCTTGCACATTCATAAGACCACAAAGGTCAGAATGTACTAACTCAAGAGACTCCTTGGCTCTAGAACCTTTTCCAGTAAAAGTTTGTTTAGTCATCTTACCCTCAAGGCACAATTCGCACACAGGTAAAGAATTTCCTTCTAACTCACGTAGAAGTCCATTCCTCACCAATCTCTCAATCCTATTGAGATTAATGTACCCTAAACGTAGATGCCAAAGTTGGGCATTTTCTTTTGAAAAAATTCATTGACGTTTTGATTGAGTTACAACAGTTCTGAACATTTCAGTATTATGGAGGGAATTAATGGCTAATGGCCTTAGTACATACAAATTCGATCCCAAATTTGCTGTGAAAATAATAACACCATCTTTATGAATAAACACTTTATTCAAATCAAAAGAAACAATGAATTTACATTGCAATAAACACTTTAGAGAAATGAGATTCCTTTTTAGTTCAGGAACAATATATACATCTTTTAAAATAAGAAACCTATTTTGTAAAGTTAACTGGAGTCCTCCAACTTCCACAGCTGAGATGACGTGCCCGGTGCCTACTCGCATCGTCATCTCACTAGCCTTCAACTGTCGCCAAGATCAAATCCCCTGAAAAGAAAAACAAACATGGTTAGTGGTGCATGAATCAATTATCCAGGAAGAATCATCATTCTCTACTAAGCAAGTTTCAAGCACAAGTAAATCATATTTACCTTTATCAGCCTTGGCCTTAGCCTTGGTTGCCTTCTTCTCTTTCAGATACCGAGGACAGTTCCTCTTCCAGTGTCCATCTTGGTTGCAATGGAAACACTTTCCCTTAGCAACTTGTGGACGCCTCCTTGGGGTGACAGGTGGTGAGTTAGTAGGTGCCTTCCCTTTTTTCTTACTACCCTTCTTCTTCTTCCCCTTTGCAAAGTTAGAAGAAGAAGGTGCAGACTTTGTTCATGAGGTCGAACCTCTATGGAATGTCCTAGAGGATGAAGCAACATTTGCCTCACCCTTCTGCCTCTCCTTACTTTTCAGTAAAGATTGGTATGTCTACAACTCGTTGAGGAAAGTTGTAAGGTTATACTTCACTTTGTTAAGAATCACATTACTAACAAAATGCAGGAAGCTCTCCGGCAAAGAATGCAGGATTATGCTAACCTAGTTGCCCTCATCGATGCTAGACTCATTCAACTCCGCCACATTGAAGTGGACCATCATGTTTAGCACATTTTCACGAACAGAGGTGCCTTCTTGCATTTTGGAGTTGAATATGTATTTAAGAGCCTCATGCATAAGCTATTCAGACGGTTGTCTAAATATCCCCCGCAGGGACTCTATGATCTCACACACTGAGATCATAAGCTCATGTTTCTTGGCCAAGACTTCAGAAAGACTTGCCAAGATGTAGGCTCGGGCCTTCTCAATTGCCCTTGTCCATCACTCGTATGCCTCCCGAACATTTCGAGCGACATTTGAAGCTAGAATAGGAAGACAAGCCTCCGTGAGATCGAATATGAGATCCTCGATAATTAGGATCATTGTGATCATGTGTTTCCATGTTGAAAAATTATCGCCAGTTAGTTTTTCGGCGCTTAAAAACGATAAGGTGGTTGTTGCCATTTGTAAATGTTGCTGAAAATACGAACAAAACTTTATTCGATTTTGCTGAACCACTTTTCAATCAATCAGTTTTGCAAAATAGTTTCAAGTACCTTAAGTTATAGACTTCTATTTTGCAATGATGCCCCAGTGAGTCAGGACAAACGCCACCGGTGGAGTGATCAGTTGCCCCTTCGCTAGAATGATACATTCTTAACCATTAGGCAGAACCAACTCTTAGAACTGAACCTAACAGCCACCCTTTTTTGGTCCATAATCGTTAAGTTTTAACTATTCCGTGTATGTGTGACCCCTCACTTTCGGTGCTAGAGTCCCGCTCTAATGCGCTTACCATAGGGAAAAGACAGACAAGTGACTAAGTTACCTTATCCTCTTACAGAAGATCAAATAAAGAAACGCGTAAAACTGTAATCCTTTAAAGGGATACTCCCAGGGTGCCTCGAGGCGATGCGCAGTAACTTTATTCAACCTAACGAGGGAGACCGAGGGATATGTTGTCGCACTTCCCACTCCCACTTACTATGAACATTCTCTCCATCCACCTTGATATTGACCTACCCAAACATCATCCGTTGGGGGGACACGCCAAAAGTGCCACGAGGTCGAGGATAGATCTCACGGTGTTGACTATTTAGGAGAAAAGTGAAAGGTTTAAGTGAAGCATCTTATGCCCCAAGTACCTCCCACTGAATGTTCTACCTAGGGATTCATAACCTAGACAATCCGGCTACTAATTTTAGTCTAAGTATTCTTTTTAAACTCTTCTCATAAACAACATTTTTCTATGAAATATGAACAAGTTCAAGTAGTCACATTTAAACGCTTTAATGGATTGTCCTTAACTTGCATGCATGCATAAAATCTATCCAATTCACGTTTCTAGGTAAGTTCCCAAGTAGGGGTGTTACGTTTCCGTCAACTTAAATACCCCAGCCTAGACAGAACCCACCTTAGACAAAAGGTCCCTTATAGATAGATTTGCTACACTTTAACCTTTTATTAGCCAATTTAATCATATTAAACTAATTAAAAGATTAAAGCCTTAGGGTTGCTAATCATATTAGAACCGTGATCTTACGTCTATGTGATCCAAGTTTTAAACACTTTAAAACCATGAATTAAACCTAAGTGAGCATGCATGTCTTTCTTATTTCTTTTAGTTCTAATTTCTCTTTAACTTTTAAAAAGAAACAACTAAAACCATTGCGCATAACGAGACGTTTATAACATTTATAAAGTAACCTATGTGCCTTGCTTCATGCAATGTTCGGTCATTACTATATATATAACTTTTATATAACGCACAATAACCAAGAAACCATGCTATCATTCACCCTTATACTATAACAATTGTAATATAAAGATGATGCATGTCAATACTTTTTATGCATGCATAAATATAATTCTTATATTATATGATGCATGACCATGCTTTTACATAATTAAAACATGCTTCTCTAAATTATAACAATTACAATAAAGAGATAATGCATGACTATTGCATAACCTAAGGTGAGATTTACTATTTGTGCATACCATATGACATATAAAACATACATCGCATGTAATAAACAAAGGATTAATGGACTGGGATGAGCCTTTACATAAAAAAAAAAATCAGAATGAAAAACCCTATCTATTACATATTTCATCGAGCAAACCGGTTCACAGGCGAACCGGGTCTTGAACCGCCAGGAGGTCTTCATCGTGTAGCAAACTCCAGTAGGTAGACGATCATTCAGCGCGCACTAGATGATAGAAGCATAAGTAAACGACCGCGTAGACGACGACGAGGCTATGAAGCCTGATCGTCCATGCGATCGTGTAGCACGACGATAGGTAAACAATTTACTTTTAGTTACTAATCGATCGTTTAGTCAGTTACTAAGCGATCAAGCTTACTGTCCTAAACGATCGTCTAGCGCGTGCGCTTTAAATAATACGCAAGTGTCTCATCGTCTAATCGATGCGTGCGACTTGGTAAATGATTTACCTTGCGATGCTAAGCGATCATTTAGTCAGTTACTAAGCGATGAAGCTTGCTGACCTAAACGATTGTCTAGCACGGGCGCATTAAATGATACTCAGCGATTGCATGCCCGATCGTCAACCCGATACGACCAACTCTTGATCGCATACCCCATTTTTTAACTGATGCGTTCAACCGCAATCGCGTATTCCTTCATCTTTATGATGCAATGGATAGCGATCGCGTAGAACTTCTTCTACATGATGCAATTAACCCTAGATCGTCTCCTTCCTCGAAGAGCCACAATGTTTGTCCAGAACTTCGATGAACGACTTAAGACTTCAAACAAACTTTGAATGTAGACTCGATAACGATTATTAATGCCCAAAAACGCAGGGGCCTTTACAAATAACCACAAATGTAAAAGGATCTTAAACAAATCGAGGCTATTCATCCCGAAAACATCCATTAATCCAGCACATCCACAACAAATTTAACAATTGAAACAACGTAGAAATGCACCCATCATGAATGTTTATTTCATTCGTTGCAACAGATGAAATCGGAGTATCAGAAACCTGGCTCTGATACCAATCGAAGGATCTCATACCGTGAGTTCCATGAGCGTGTTCAAATCGCTTCTATCTCACCGTGATCGAAATACAAATGATATACATTCTACACATATAGTTGTGCACATAAATCTAATTATCGACATGTTCAAAACAAAATGAATAATAGAGAAAGGGTTCCATACCAGTTGAAGACTCTGTTTGAACTTCTGAACCCCAATGCAGGGGATCCCTCCAATAGATCTACCAACACCCGGCGGGAATGTTGACTGCAACAGCACGATCAACACGAACACGAACGCTACAGCGGGGATGACACCACCACTAATGAACCCCGGGTATTCTCGGAGTGAAAACCCAAAGAGTGGGCTTTGGTGAGTTTGGTAGAGGACGGAGGACAACAATTACGTGTAGACGATAAACAAGTGGGAGATAATACTGTGCTATCATATAGCAGAAATGCTTATCGCATAAGGAGCTACACGATCGTGTAGGAAAGCTGAACGATCGTTTAGGAAAAAAGTATATGATCGTTTAGAGAAATCGTAGGTAGACGATCTTTTAGAAGGAGAAGAAACTATCGTATAGGCTCTCGGATGATCGTTTTCACGCAATTCTTTGGGCGGTCAAAAAATAATGAATGCACTATACAAAATGAAAAACCTCTTTTCATTTTTAACCCCATTGGTTACCATAAACGACGATGCCACTTACCCAGGTCCGAATGTTGGAAAAAAATTGGTTAATTATCATATAATTAATCAATTAATTAATTAATTAATATAATCATATTATATTTATATCCTATAGTTTGATATCACATATCTACTATAGTATAATATCCTCTACTTGATATAAATCATATTTATTTCTAATTTCCTCCAAAATAATGTATCTCGAACATTTAGCCAATTATATCATATATAATTAACCAATCTAATTATATCATATACAATTGAACTTCCTCTTGTCAATTTGAACATTTCAAATTAACCCAAACACTGGTTCTCAACTTTATCAAAGCTCTAACGGTACGTGAATAGTTGACTAAACTCTTGAGCCACGAGATCCACCATCCGTTAACTGTCAATGATTCCACTAAAGACTGATGCGTTATTTTATGCGGTGAAATAATTAAAGAAATTTGTGGTGATGGAAAATGCGTTGTGCAACAAGTTTTCTCAGCAGAACCCAAGTATAAATCCTACTGAGTTTCCTGGTAAGCCTAGGGTCGAATTCAGGGACTAAGGAAAACAATATACGGCAATAATTTCTAGATTACTTTGTGGTAGCCAATAAATTAAAGAGTTGTTGGGTTGTTGTTTATAGTAAAAAAATGTATACGACGGAGTTAAGAAAAGAGTTAATATTACGAAAGATGCGATGAATATGCAGAGGAACGGGTTGAGAAGGGGTTCGGCTAACACTTCCTAGGATTGCATTCATGTTATGCGATCATGCTACACACGTATAATAGCAAATCATCTCTTAATGCAAATGCTACGGCTTCTAGTTCTAGAACGCATGCGATATATGTGATGATGTCTATAGAACCTACACATAAGCCTCTATTCTTATCTATGCGATGACGAATGACACACACACATACAAGGCGACCACATAATACCATAATCTATCTCTAGGGTGCATGCGATGCATGTTGACAAACAAAACTTATCTCTAAGTCTCTATCTCTTGCTTATGCAGATCTAATCTTGCTATCTCAGGTCTAGATTCTAACCTAGCTCTCTCAAGTCTTAGGTTCTTTCTTTAGACTCTCTCTCGAGTAGCTCTAAAGGAGTGATGGGCGCAACATAAGACAAGATGATCGCATGCAATAAAGATCCTAGGTCAAGTTAGCTAAGTTCTTCTCAACCCATTTGATAGATTTAGCTATTCATGCATGTTTTAAAGAGAGTGAACAGATGTAGATAAGCAAGTTCCATTTTATAGATATATAATCGAAATACAGAATGACAATGCGAAATAAGAATAAAGAGCCTGGTAGCAATCTCTTCTGTCCCAAGGCTTTTACATCGTTCTTCTCTACTCTATTCAAAAGATAATCTTGCTCTCGCAAGAGTTGGCCCTCTCTGTTTTTCAACGCCTCCTAGGTTCTCTCTCGACTGACCAGAGCGATCTTCTGGTGTCTCTTCTCTTCTCTCGCTTCGATTTCTAAGTGTAAGAAACTATGAACAAAGCTACTTCTATCTAAGGAGAAAATTATCTAACCGAACGAACTCGTTCACTGAAGGCGGCCTCTGGTATTTATAGAGCTTCAGGGTGAAAGGCTTCTTCTCTCTTATGATTGCACTAATGGGATGGCATTAATTCTCTGTCTGACAAGCCGTTTCAGAATCGACCGTCATCAGTGTTCTGTCCCATCGTGATTTATTACACTTTTCACCTAGATGCGCCCATCAAAATGCGTCAGCTCTATGCAGCAACCTTCTTGAGTAGATATTTGCGAGCGCAAATGATCGCATAGCCTTGTGTCAATGCAATCTCTTAATGCGCTTGGCCGTTGATTTCTTTGGATCGCATTTTCCGCCTTGCGTCAACGCATATTCTGCACAAAAATACATAAGTTAACTGTTTTAAAGCGATGGACGCATGTGATCGTAATATTGTGAACTTAATGCTTTTAGACGCAATATTGTATATTTTGATCAACGCAATCCTGCATTGTTTTATAACTTAGCACTGTAATAACGTGCATTTCTGCCCGTTATCAAAGACTAACAACTGAACTCTTTTTACTCAAATATATTTATGTGTCCATTAGATATAACCAATCATGAGTACGATCACCCTTCAAAGATGCTCATAAGTACAGCTGGGCCAATTTACCTTTTTAACCCTGTAGTTACATCTCACTTTTTAAGTACCACTAATTCCTCTAATGAACAATACAACATAGTCCAACTATGTGTGAATACCTCTCGGGCCAAGAGAAGGTGTGTAGTGCCACATTGTTCAAGCCTTGGAATCAGCCCTTAAGGGAGCCATCTATCTACTTACCCCTACATCGGGGAAGAAGTGAATTCCATCTTGTGTAACTGAGTTCCCAGCTCCCAAATCAGACGAATTCCCAAAATGGTAGGTTTGAATCGGCGACCTGGCCACTCACACCCATAAAAATCAAAGGATCGCCCTCAATGGCAGGAGTTCCCAATTCACTCAGGATTGAGGTCATGTTACCTATGATCATCCTAGTGAAGTGAAGTCTCTGTCGTGAACAGTGTTATATAACGAGACGTTAACACTTCGTGGTTAGGTCTTATACAACCTCTTTGTATAGGACGTCCCTGCTCGCATGTCCCCAACACGAATGATCAGGATCAGACCATCTGTGACAAGTCACAATATTGTGACCATTCCACAAAGTGGGCTGCATCCGTAGCGTTACCAGGATAAGGTTTCCCTCCTATATCCATATACTACAGACCATTTTGGTTATCAATCAAGAAATGATACTCTTGTATGTCACCACATACATGCTTGAGTCACATACAGATAACCAGGGATTTTATGTTTATTGGTTTGTGGTAAAGCAAATAAAATAATTAACCGAGCAAAATACAAGATGTGAAGTAAATATCATATATTAACAACACAAGTGTTCGTACATACTATTTACAAACTACAGGACACGAGACTTTAGGGCATCAACCCCAACAACTTAAAAGTCCATTCTTGACTTATCTGTCAATCCTATTGAGATTTAAGTGTCATAATCTTAGGTGCCAAAGATAGGCATTTTCTGTAGGGGAGATTTTCTGTCTTTTATCATGAGTTATTACAGTTTTAAACAGTTCAGTAATAAGGAAAGCTTTAGTTGCTAACGATCTTAGCACATAAAGATTGTCTTCCAGCTTAGCAGAACAAAGTTCTATACCATTCTTAGAAATAAACGCTTTATTCAAAGAAAAATGTATAGAATACAGTTGTTCAATGAAATACTATATAGAAATTAAGTTCCTCTTCAAATCAGGAACTACATATACATTTTCCAACAAAATATAATTTTTCTGTAAAGTAAGTCGGAGTCCTCCCATTGCCTTTGTAGAGACAATTTGCCCAGTTCCAACACGCATTGTCATCTCCCCAGTCTCCAATTGTTGCCAGGAACTAATTCCCTAAAATGAAGAACAAACATAGTTAATGGCACATGAATCTATTATCCAGATTGAATCATCATTCTTCATTAAACAAGTTTCTAATACAAGTAAATTACATTTACCTTACTTGGCCGTCTTCTTTTCTACCAAGTACTTCGGACAATTTCTCTTCCAATGTCCCTCCTAGTTGCAATGGAAATAAATTTCATTTACAGCCTTGGCCTTCTTGCCCCTTTGGGTAGTAGCATATAGGTTAGCTTTCCCCTTTCCATCTCTCTTCTTCTTCCACTTTTTAGTGGCAGGAGAGGAAGGCACACACTTAGTTCTAGAGGTCGGACCTTTGAACAATTTTTTGGAGGACGAGGCAACATTTGCCTCACCCTTTTGTTCTTTGACTTTCCTCAAGGATTGGAAATTCTGCAGCTTGTTGAGTAAGGTGGTCAGGTTGTAATCAATTCTGTTCATAACAACATTGCTACGAGACTGTAGGAAAATTTTAGGTAAAGTTTTTAGGATGAAGCTAACTTGATTGGTTTCATCAATGATAGACCTATTCATCTCAGCCATATTAAAGTGGACCATTATGTTCAAAACGTGTTCTTGAATAGAGACCCTTCTTGCATACGGGCATTAAAGACGAATTTAAGAGCGTCATGCCTGAGCTGAGTGGACTATTGTCCAAATATTCCCCACAGGGACTCCATGACTCATGGGCAATGAGCATGGGCTCATGCTTCTTGGCCAAGACTTCAAAAAGGCTTGCCAAGATATATGCTTGGGCCTTTTCATTTGGCCTTACCCAATGCTTGTATGCCTTCCGAACATTTCGAGTGACATTTTGAGCTGATATTGGAGGACATTTCACAACCAGGACAAATCTTAAATCATCGATGATAAGAACTGTATTAATAGTATTTTTCTAGGTGATGTAATTATTGTCAGTTAATTTATTGGCAGTGAGCATATTTAATGTTGAGGAAGTCATATTGAAAAATTGCTGAAACATACAATTTATTTATATTAGTAATCTATGCATTACCCATTTTGAAAAACCAATTAAATTTAACAAAATAATTTAGTGCACCCTATGTGACATCTATTTTGCAATGATGTTTCAATGAGGCAGGGTAAAAGTGACCGTATGGTGATCATGTACCCCTTCACTAAAATAAGACCATCTCAACCAATATACAAAATAACTCTTTGTTTCTGTAAATATTAGTCACCATTGTTTGGTCCAGAAATTGTTAACCAGCTTAACATTTTTTTGCAATGTAACCCCTCATTTTAGATTCTAGAGTTTTGCCCCAAGAATCCAATCGTAGGGAAAACCCGATTGGGAAAAAAAAACTAAAGCAACCCTATCCATTTATGGAGTTTGAGTAAAGAGTCATGCAAATTTCATCCTAGGGGGACATAAGCAAAAGTGCCTCGAGGTCGAGCATGAAAATTTACTACAAACTAATGAAAGAGACCTGAGATGTGTTGACACACGTCCCGCTTCCACTTACTATAAACATTCTCTTCAGTCACATTAGTATTGACCTATACAAACACCACCCGTAGAGGGACACAAGTAAAAGTGCCTTGAGGTCGAGTATAGATCTCACGGTGTGAACTATGAGGGAGAAATGTGAAAAGGAAAAATGAAGTATAATATACCACATTTTCCTCCCACTGAGTATTTTACCTAGGATTAATTTAAAAATAGAAAAATACGACTATTTGTTTTACTAAGTGATCGTTTAAGTGTACCCAAAAGTAACACTTACTTTGGATAGTTAAACAATTTTGATTAATGTTCATTAAACATTTTAACAAACTTTAATCAACAATTTCATACTTGTAGTAAATCTATCTAATTCACCTTCCAAGTCAGTTTTCAGGTAGGGATGTTTCGTTTCGGTCAGCTTAAATACCCTAGCCTAGACAGAACTACCCTTAGACAAGGTCCCTTATAGATACATTTGCTACAATTTTAATCTTTTATTAAAATCAATTTAATCCTATTAAATTGATTAAAAAGATTAAATTAATTTCTAATCATATAAAAATATTATGAACTTAGATCTATGTGAATCATATTTTAAACTATTTAAAAAATTATTTAACCTAAGTTTGCATGCAATTCTTTATTATTGGTTTTAATTTCTAATTTCATTTAATTATAACGATTATAAAATAAATGAAATAAATTAACATTATACATTGCAATTCATGACATATTTAATAAAATTATAACATTTATAAAATTATCTAAAGAAGTGTCATGTTTCATTACTTAGCATACATAACAATTAGATACTAAAGTAATGAAATAAAAATAATAACATTCATACATACATCCAACTATATATTATCTCTCTTATAATATAAATGCTGCATGACAATATTATTATGCATACAAACATCTATTATAACACTTATATTATATGATGCATGAGCATGCTATTAAATAAATCATGCAACTATATTATAATATTTATAATATTCATGATGCATGATTAATGCATAATCTATGGTGGGATTTTACTATATGACATACATTATGACATATAAAACAATAAAATTAACCATACATCAAATGCATAATTTAAATAACTGTTTATGGATCGGGATTGGACTCATAAATAATTAATTAAATTAATATAAAATTAATATTAATGTAATCAATTAAAAAACTAACTATTAAAAAAAAGCTTCAAAACTGCTTGAACCAGGCCAAAAACTTCGAACCAAGCTGCAGACTGCTCGAAACAAGCGAATCAGACACGAACTGACTAAACCACGAATTGAACCGGTCGCGAACCGCGTTATTCTTTCTATCTTAAGAGCATTGCAACGTTGTGACCTAGCATGTTGCAACGCCACGGAAAAAATTTTCGTTCGCCTCTTCATAGTGTTGCAACGCTAAGGTACAACGTTGCAATACTGTTGTATAGTTACCTACTATACCGTCGCAAACTTCATCATTTCTACTCTGATTTAGGCCTCGTTTTTTTTTTTTGTAGAAACTCTCATGAATGACACAAGACAACGAATTTCAGACTCGATTGCAATAGTTATACCTAAAACATTGGGCCCTTACAAACCAAATTGTAAAGAAAAGCAGTAAAGCTACAAACCAATCCTGGAAACATCCATAAATTGTAAACCACATACATTTCATACAGATTCATCAACATAAATACATAAAATGTACATAATCCAGCATCAATCTATAATTTAATTCTGAAAATTGAAAAATTGGGAACCAAAACGCCGTTCTGATATCAATTGAAGGGAACGGTGAAGTTCGATGCGGAAGCAGGGATCATGTCCCAATTTCAAATCTCACAAAGATATAAAATTACAGAGACTTAGTTTATGCATTCTAAAGAAAAAAAAAACAAATAATTTTACAACATGTTAGAACAAAGAAGGAAGAATAGGGTTTGGAATGTTACTTACCCTTGAAGAACAAAATAATCTTCATGAAATCCTTCTTCAACTGGTCACGAAAAAATTGTATGAAACTTGACTTCCAAAAATGGAACAATCCAATTTAGCCACCACGACAAGTGAACCTTCTATATTCTCCTTAAGGTTTGAGAATAACAAAGAGTGTTGTTGGCTTCTTTGATTTTTGGAAGAGGGAAAAGATTTTTCCGAGAGAAGTTTTTCTGGGGAAAGAGATTATGTGAGTTTTCTTAGGTTGAACATAGATTACTCTGCGTAAAAGGCAAAAGAAAGATAAAGATCCTCCAACCTCCCACCACCACACATCTGATTAAAAGAAAAATGGGGAGGGAAGTTATTTAATAACTCGCTCCCTTTAATTTAAATTAAAAATCAAAATTTAATTTAAATTAAAAATCAAAATTTAAGTTAAATAAAAATATAATACCTAAACTATTATATAACTATATGTTATATCAAAATATAATACATAGCCTGTAGTTTACTTTATATCAAATATAATATAACCTATAGTTTGTATTTCTCTCAATAATGTATGGTATTTAAGATAAATAATATTTAAACTAAATTTAATTATATGAATTTAATCCATACAATTAATATTTGAATCATATCTAAATATTTAATTCCTCCCAAAATAAACTTTATACTATAATGTATCAAATACACTATTTAATTATATCACATATAATTAATTTAAAATATAATTAATTTCTCAAATAATTTGAACAATTCAAATTAATCCAAAATTAATTCTCAATAATCCTTGGTGAGATATAGAGAGGACCTTATGGGTCTATAGATTGAAGCTCCAATGGTACTTGGATAATTAATTAAACTCCTTTAATTAAATTATCCAACATCTATTAACTGCTTGTCACTCCATTAAAGATCGACAACTGCACTCTTCACACTATAGATATATTTATGTGTCCATTGGATATAACCAATGACAGGCGATGACCCTTCACAAATTGCTCGTAACAACAGCTGGACCAAAATTATCGTTTCGGCCAATAGTTATATTTAACTCCTTAGGTACCATTGATCCCTCTAATGAACAAAAAGTCATAGTCCAATTATGATCAAACCCTTCTCGGGCCACATTGTTTAAGCCCCAGGATCAATCCTTAAGAGAGCAATTTATCTACTTACCCTGACATCTAGGAAGGAGTGAAATCTATCTTGTGTAGTTGTGTTCCCAACTCTCTAATCAGACGAATCCTTAAAATGGTAGGCATATTGAGTCGGCGATCTGGCCACTCTCACCCACATAAATCAAAGGACTGTCTTCATAGGCAGAAATTCACAACTCACTCAGGATTCAGGTCATATCACCTATGGTTATCACGGTAAAATGTAAGTCTATTATTAATGACGTTATATAATGAGACTATTCATTTTGTGGTCCGATCTTATACAGACCCCTTTGTATAGAACACCCCTGCTCAGATGTCTCTGAAGAGATTGAAATTTCCTATAGTAGAAGAAATCGTGGCCCAATTTTAATTTTTACATAACAATAATTAGAGGACGGAAACAATGAATAAACAAAACTATTTTAACACGCTTTCTACTATACAAGACGAAAAAGAAGGGTTAGGATATCACATACCCGTTGATGATCTATTCTTTACGTTCCTCTCCATAACGCATCGTCTTCTTTCGATCTCACGAACTCGGCGTCCACAAATATAGAAACAGACACCACCAAGGGGTCTTCCCCGTTATTCTCAGGGATGGGAACCATGCAAAGTTGTGGGCTTGCACTCAATCTCGGCTTAGGGGGGAGTATGAGAGATTTTTCTAAGAAAAAATTTCTGCAGGAAAAAAGAGAGAAGGAGAGGGAGGAAGGAGATGAAGATCAGAGAGCCTCTTTACTCTTTATCTTTTTTCTTTACATAAAAATTGAGAGATTTGATGGTCGAGGGAGTTATAACTCCCTCCCCCCTTTTTAATTCAAAATTCAAATTCAAAATTTGAATTTTAATAATATATATATATATTAACTAACTTAATATATATAAATATTAAATATATGTTATATTATATATAATATATAACCTATAGATTTTATATAAATCACATTCAAATAACAAACCTTTAATCTAACTATATAAATTTAATATGAATCATATTCATATTAATTTTAACATTTAGTTTCTATATGAATCATATTCACATAATAATATTTGAATCATATTCAAATATTTATTTCTCTCATAAATTTAATATGAATCACATTCACATTAAATTTTAGAATCATACTCATATAATTGATATTTGAATAATATTCAAACATTTATTTCTCTCATAAAACTATAAAAATTTAATATGAATCATATTCACACTAAATTTTAACATATAGTTTTTATATGTATCATATTCATATTATTAATATCTGAAGTATAGTCAAATATTTATTTCTCTCATAAAAATATATCAACATACATTATATTATATAATGTATCAATATACATTATTTAATTGTATCTTATATGACTAATTTTCTTTAATTAATTTGAACAATTCAAATCACACCAAAATTAATTTCATTTCCATCAGTCCTCATTGAGCTAACAATGGGATCTTATGGACTTGTAGATTGAAGCTTCAATGATACGAGATTAATTGATTAAACTCTTTTAATCAAATTAATCAACATTCATTAACTATCGATCACTCCACTGAAGACTGACAGCTAAACTCTTTGTACTATAGATATATTTATGTGTCCATTGGATATAACCAACCAACAGCTTGTTGACCCTTCACAAATTGCTCGTAAGTACAGTTGGGTTAAATTACCGTTTTACCCCTATAGTTACATCTAACTTCTTAAATACCACTGATCCCTCTAATGAACAACTAGTCATAGTCCAACTATGACCAATCCCCGCTTGGGCCAGGAGTGGGTGAGACACCTCATTGTCCAAGCCCCGAAATCATCCCTTAAGGGAGCAATTTATCTTCTTACTCTAATTATAGGGAATTAGTGAATTTCTTCTTATATAGTTGTATTCCCAACTCCCCATTCAGACGGATCTCCAAAATGGTAGGCTTATTAAGTTAGTGAATCTAGCACTCTCATCCATACAAATCAAAGGATCGTCCTCATAGGCAGGAGTTCACAACTCACTCGGGATTAAAATCTAGTGAACTGTAAGTCTCTTCTAACAAAGGCATTATAAAGAGAGACTTAATATTTCATGATCCGGTCTTTATACAAACTCTTTTGTACAAGATACCCCTGCTCACAAGTCTCCACAATAATGATCAGGATCAGATCATTTGTAGTACTTTACAACAATTGTAACAACTACAAAACGAACTGTATCAATAGTGTTACCAGGATAAGACACCAAATCTTATCCATATATTACAAACCATTTAGGTTATCACTTAAAATGATCCACTTGTATGTCTCCACATACATGTTTAAGTTATATTAGATAACCTTAGATCTTAGGTTAATAGATTATTGCACAAGTAATATAAAATTAATCAATCATTGATTCAACTAACATAAAACTACAAGGCTTTAGAGCATACACCTCAACAGTCTCTACATGAATGATTAGGATCAGTTCATCTGTAGCACTTTATAACAATTGTAAGATCTACAAAGCAAGCTGTATTCGTAGTCTCACCAGGATTAGATACCTAGTCTTATCCATCTACTACAAACCATTTAAGTTATCACTTAAACATGATCCACCTGTATGTCTCTACATACATGTTTAAGCTACAAAAGATAACTTTGGTGATAGAACACATAAGCATGCAACGGAAGAAAACAGAATCAATACGCACTCTAATTATATTTAATTTGAGTTCTAAAGCATGCTATTTCATAAATTCAAAAGAGGGTTTCAAAAAGAACATACCTTCGATGATTTCTTCTAAATCCAAGCTGATCTTCACTCCAAATCAGCTCCAAATTGACATGAACCACCAAGAGATCTTCTCTACTATTCTCAGTCTTGAATTTGAGAGGTGGAACTTGAATTTGAGTAAATTTAGTGAAGGATATTGAGGGTTCTTGTGAGGAAGAAGATGAAGTAGTAGAAAACCTTTTCCACAGCTCTTCTATACTATTCTTCTTCAATTTCAGTGTTTTTAATCACTCCAACCATGCAAGCACTTGGGCTGAAGTCAAATGCCAGTAGCAACTATCTCAATTGGAGTGGAAATGTGTGTTTTTGCATGAATTACACATCATGCTAGAAGAAAATGAGATAAACCCACTTTTCTTTCCAAATTTCCCATTTTTCTTTCAATTAATACTGAAATTAATCAAAAGATGATTTAATTAATTCTTAAATTAATCAAATATAAAATTACAAAAATCAATTTCTTAAATTGAAATTTAAAATTTGGAAATTATAATTAATTAAACATAATTAATTAATTAATTAATTTAATATCAAATATCAAATTAATTATACACTTAAATTTAAACATGAATTTAATTCATGTAACTGATATTTAAATCAATATTTAAATATCACTAATTCTCGAATTTCGTTTAATTTTAATAAATTAAACGTTAAATAGTTATATCAAATATAATTGTACAAACCCTAATTTGAATTTGAACTTTATTCAAATTCAAACCTTAATTTCAATTTGAACATTTCAAATTGATATCATTCAAAATTCACTCATTTTAATAATTCATGGTGTTCATGTTTTACGAGCTAGTAGAGGGACCTTATGGACCTATAGATCATGAGCTCCAACGATTAAGATTAATTGGCTAAAACTCATTAGACCAAATTAATCAGTATTCGTTAACTATCAATTTACACCACTATAGCTCGATAGTTCTACTCTCCTCACTGTAGATATATTTGCATCCACATCATTTAACCATAACTAGTAAGTCGATCCTTCACAGGTTGTTCGTAATAATGGTTGGGTCAATATGCTGTTTTACCCCGTTGTTACGTCTTGTTCCTTAAGTTTCCACTGATCCTCTAATGAACAATTGGTTTATGATCTAATCACTAAACTAGATCCCTCTCAGGCCAGTGAGAAGGTGGGGCCTCTTGTTCAAGACCTGGATTCAGTACTTAAGAGAACAACCTTTCTCCTATCCCCAAATCGGATAGGCATGAATTCCATCTTGCACCCTATGTCCCCAGCTATCTACTCGATCTTACCCTTGAAATGGGAGGCTTATTGAGCTGGCGCTGTTGAGCCAACCCTCACCCATGAAAATCTAAGGATAACCCCGAATAAACAGGAGTTCATAGTTAGCTCAAGATTAAGATCGAGTTACCTAGTTCATCTAAGCGAAATAGTCAGTCTTAAATAGTAAACAACGTTATAAAGTAAGAGTGACTCATTTCTTGGTCCGATCTTATGCAAACTCATTGCATAGGACATCTCCACTCCTCATGTCAATACATGAACGAATCTGGATCACTTCGTTTGTAGTATCTTTACAACAACTTGTAACAACTACAGAGTAGGTCACATCCAATAGTGTTACCAGAATATGGTACCCAATCTTAATCATATATTATAGACCGTTTTGGCTATTTACTCGAACTTGATCCATCTCTATGTCTCTACATAAAGTTCAAGTATTCATATAATAGCCATGGATCTTAGTTTATTGGATTTAGACATTATGAATGCAATTAATATATTCAATATGTTTATTGAAGAAATGTTGAATAACATCTTTTATTGATAATAGAAAATGTTTAATTTTTACAAACTTCAAGTTTTAGGACATAAAATCCAACAATACTCCGACTTGAACTAAAACTCCGGTAGATCAATATATACAAATATGTACAATGTTGAGTTACGCCGAGAGAACAAAAACTATAAATACAATAAACAAGGACATTAGATAACCATAAATTCTCCCACTTGCCCTAGTGATAAATATCTCATAGACCTACGAGATTTAGGGCATCGACCCCAATATGGTCATCCTATGAAATGTTAAACTCTTCAATTAACGGTGTTATAAAGAGAGATTAATAATTTCATAGTCTGGTGTTATAAAACTCTTTATATAGAATATCCTCCACTCACATGTTCCACATGAATAATTAGAATCAAATCGTTTGTAACACTTTACAAGTTTTGTAACAATTATAAAGTAGGTCATATCTGTAGTATCACCAGGTAAGGCACCTAACCTTATCCATATACTATAGATCATTTAGGTTATTACTTAAACACGATTCACCTATATGTCAACCATGTACATGTTTAAGTTACATATAATAACATTGGATCTTTCTGGAATGGATTATTGCATATATAACATAATCAACCGTTATTTCAAATAACATATTAACTATGAGGCTTTAGAGTATAAATCCCAACAATCTTCCACTTGCACTAAAGCTGGTGAGAAACAAGCCGATGAGACATGTATCCTAGGGCATACTCTATACCCAATATACTCTCCCACTTGCCCTTGCACACTAGAGATATGTCTCGTAGTCCTAGATATTCTGAGATATCCTCTCACATTTTAGCCTAGAGATTCCTTTTATATAATTCAAATTGTTATGTCAAAAAATACCATATGATCACCACCATGAAGTTTCTCTCATTCTATTCTATTCCTACATCTTGGTGTTCATTAATATCCTCAAACTTAGTCCTCGCACCACATTATCTCATAAATGCGTATTTGAAATAGTTTTCAAACATTTAAGGATATATCAAGACTATGTAAATAATTACTTCACAAGCAAAATTTATTGCCTTGTAGTCCAATTTACACCACTTACGATAAAACATGGATTTCTCTAAATCATGTATGTAACAGTGTATCCCGTAAAAGATTAAATCTTAAACTATATATACTAATGTCTCATTATTTGTAAGTTTTAAACTCAATGATCATACCATTGTTTTAATTGATATAATAACCTATTGTATATTTAATGTTAATTAAGCCTCATGTAAGATTTATATCCCCTTAAAACTTGAGGTGTCTTAGGAACTTTTCCATAGACATATCAACTTCATTGTAGAATGATACACTACTATTGTTGGGTTTTATGTCCTAAAACTCGTGGTTTTTAAACATTAAACTTATTTTAAAAATTCAATAATTTGTTATTGAATATATGAATTGCTTCTTTCATTTTAGTTCACTGTGTTTGTTACATCATCTGGTGCTCTTCCATTCTCCACTGAATCATAGTATTCATTTATTACTAGGGTGGTCCTTTTCCATTTCCTAGCAATACCACTGAAACATTCTTTTCCAGTTGTCATACTTTTGAATTACTTACTAGCTGTGATATCAATATTTGTGTCAACTAGACTTCTCGACCTAACCGAGGGCACTCTTCTTAAGATGTCCTGTCTATCCATACTTGAGAGAAGACATTCATTCTACTATAACATTCCCAACTATGGCTTACTATACTATATACATATGGTTTTCTTAACTATACTAGTCTCTAGCTCAGTCACAATTCAAACTTTGAGCTATTACCTAGAACATCAGTAGATCTGGACCTTTTCCTTTTTGCCTTTTGCTTACCATTTTGTTCCTTATTTTTTATACTCAACGTACCCCTGGTACATTTCGAGTTCACTGTTGCTCATCTTTTCCCTTCTCTTTGGATTAAACTGACTAAGACTTCCTTTAGATTACACCTTTTCCCTAAATTCACTAGAATAGATTTCACGTTTGCCACTAACCTCTGAGCAAACCTGCTAAACATTCTATCTCTAGTGAAAAGTCTATGTTTACCTGCGTGACTCCCGACTTCCCTTCTCGAAGTCTTTCTTATTGAGCCACGAAACTTTATCTTTCACTTACTGGAATCTACGCTCTTTTCGAACCTCAGAGCTTCTAAATGTAGGGTCAAGGTTCCCATTGTTTGGCTGCTTGCTCTGCTTGCCACTTTTACTTGACATCTTCCTTTAACTTAGGTAGTACACATATTAGGGACTCAGAACTCAGACTTATATATAAACTTTTCCCCTTTCTTCTCAAAATCTTTTGCTCTGATACCAACTTGTCATACTCCACTCCAGATTACCCTCTTAACCTGGATGGAGTGGTGACTGCAATAGTTACAAACCCTCTTGCTGACACTTACTGCCTATCTAACCTGTTAAATGAGCTCAAACTCTGAATACGTACATTTCATTAATATACTGAACTAATTAACTCAAAACTTAACACATTTACATTACAGGGTTTTATAGCACTATTTTACATGAATATTACAACTTGGTGAGTCCCATCTAGAATACTAGTCCCTATCTGACAGACACATGTGTACTAACTAATATAGGTCTTCAATTAAGCTTCCTTCAACCTGAATCTTTGAGTGACAAAACAGTACCAAAGAAGTCTTTTGGGAACTGTAACGGTAAAAATGGATTCCTTAGTTATGCATGCACTGTGATGATGAAAGAATGCGATACTATGTCTAAGTATATGCGTTGTTAATGACATGTTTGTAGTATGCGATGTAGTAGTGCTTGTCACAAGTTTCCTTGCACTGAAACCAAGTATAATTCCAACGCAAGTTTCTCAGAATAATCCGAGGTCGAACATAGGGATTGTTTTCGTTAATGAATTACTTTTGTGATACATGTGACCGATTTAACAATGAATAAAGAATTAGGTTTATACAGGAATGTAAATTACGATGAAATAAAATCGCGTTGATAAAATAAAATCCTAAACTAATATGATACAAGATACAAGATACATGATACACGATACTGAGGTCGAGAACTACTGTGAAGTTGTACAAAGATTCGATGTATGCGATGACAAGTCTTTATGGATGAAGCAGAAAGAGAACGAATAAATAGTAGAAACAACATAAGTTTGTCAATTGCGTTAAAGATGCAACTAAGGTTCCGCTTTCCCTTGGCGTACATCTCTCGGTGATCGGCCGTGTTCCTATATCTCTATGGTGAAACAGGGATGAACGTGATAAATGCAAGGTTGTTTCCATCTCTGGAAATACTTCTCACATTAGTTAATGCATTCTTCTAATCTTCTCTCAATAGGTGGAATAACATCTTCACTTCTGCTCTCACGGTGAAGATGCCGTCGAGCATGCTTTAGCTAAACTTAATTATTTCTTTAACACGATTAACTCACTCGCTTAATTCTTTCTATTTACCCAGGAATTAGGAAAACATCATGGAGAAAATGGATTATGGATGAACGGATGACAATGGTAATTATCATAACATTTAATACTACGATTAAGCATCTGATACATGGTATGAATGAAAGATTGAGGGAGATGAATACAAATGATGAAATAGAGATTAGAAACAAATACAGAAAGAGTGTCAACGTCTTGACACTAATTCCAAATGGAGGTTTTGCTTGCCAACGTGTGGAAGTAATGGAGAGGAGAGCTTCCCTCTCAGGCTTGCTCTTTTTGTATAAATGACCTTCGTACAGAGCTTTTTACGGCGGGGATTGGAAGGGTTCCTTGCTCGGAGACTCACCTCTTGGCCTTGTCTCATGATTATCCTGGATCTACTCTGTAAGTCGCTTCAGACCAGTCTCTCTCTCAGAATCGATATATGCACGTCTCTATGTATTTATGTATATTTTTCAGTGAATTTGCAGAAGCTATTTATAGGTGAAGCTTGGCTCTTTGACTTCATGGTCCCCACTTTATGGTTATGGTAGTTCCTGAAATGGCGAAGTGAATATTCTTTCTGTTATGCAATCAACCGTCAGAAATGCACAACTGAAAGCTTTACATTTGTCAGAATCATCCGCAAATGTGTTGCTCTTTACATCTTCGATCGATCGACGTATGCAGTGTTGTTTTTTATTACTACATGCGGTTGAATTTGCGTTGATCGCTAAGCTCTTGATCGATTTTCGCATGCACCGTCATTGTGTTGATCATCTCTTCATTCCTGAATGATGGGTGCAATGCGACGTAGATGTGTTGTTTATTTTATCTTTGAGCCATGAACGCATGCGGTGACTGATTTCCTGCAAAATAGAAATTGAAACATTTTATTCTACCATCGCAATAGTGTTAGTGGTTGTATTGACGACATTTTACAATTCTCGCATTTCTTAGCCAATTTCTATACTATCGATGCAACTTTTCTTTCTTTTTACCGCAATATCTACATAAAACAGTTATAAATAACTTGTATTTCTACAAGTTATCAGGAACTGGCCATTACCTGAAAGGAAAACATTTGAAAATATGAGCTAGAAGCCCACTGAGTGACTAGCATTTAAAGCATAATTTCATACATAAATTTGATATTAAAACTGAAAGCTTTAACTGGAAACATAAATTGGCAATTATTATCATGTCATCATCAACATTATATAGCACTATTTTATGCTTTGCTGGACTATGCCTTAGTCTATCAGTCTAGAGTGGCCCTCTTGCTCACTCTTTATCATCCTTTACTGCATTACTACTTAACTAGGAAGGAACCCTTTTGTTCTCTTCCTAAAAATATAATTTGCAACCTTAGTTGAGAGAGAAACTTTACTCAATTCCTCAACGTCAATCCATAGTTAATGTGGAGTGATCTCTATACTACCAATAACAACTTTTCTTACATTCATGTGATTCTAGTTTAAGTACCGTCATACCTTAGGTACTACTGCTCAGATACCTTATCTATGTACTTCAGTATCGAGCTGCTCGGATACCTTCTTCGTGTCCTTCAGTATCGAGCTATTCAAATTCTAGGACAAAGCTTCAGTACCTTCTCATCTAGTCCTTCAGTTCTGAGTTATTCAAACCTAGGACTAAGCTTTAGTACCTTCTCATCTAGTCCTTCAGTACTGAGCTATTCAAATCTAAGACTGAGCTTCAGTACCTTCTCATCTAGTCCTTCAATACTGAGCTACTCACATTGAACTTGCTTATTCTTATCTCTTAATGACTTAGTTGCCCAAAAGCTTTCTATACTAACGCATCCTCTTGTTCATTGAAAAGCATAGCATAAACATAACATTAATGTGAAATGCGTTGCTTGGTAACTATTTGAGAATAATTGTCATAAATAGCTTTCAGTAAACATACATTGTTAGACATTCATAAGCATGAACAATTTACTTAAAACATTTAAAGCATTTAGAGTCACTCACTGCTCGTCGGGGCTCTTAACGGTTTATATACCTCTCCTAGCACTCTTGGCCTGAAAGGACATAATCCCAGATTAGATTCCTTAGAATTCTCAGCAAAATGCTTCAGGTAGCTCGCTTACTAATGAAACTTTCACCAACAAAACAACATTACTAGTAAGATGATCATCATGAGCGAGATCATCCCCATCAATGGGATTTACCACTTCCAGCGAGATTTGTAACTTTCCAGTGAGATTTGTGACTTTCTTAACTCACTCTCACTCTCGCTCATTTTCTTATCTCTCACTCGCTCTCACTCACTATGGTGAGCTGCTTGCTTATTCTTCCTAAGCAGCTGCTTGTTTATGCATCGATTCCCTATTTCAACTTCAAAAATTTATAACTTAAAATCCAGAACTTTTTTTTAAGAAACTTTCTTCTACAAACTTGTTTAGAATTGAGTTAAATCGGCCCCAAATTCTTATAGTTTAGCTTGAAGCTTCCAATCTTCACTTCGGGCCCTGATTAATTTGAGAATTTGCCCCTTCTGCAAATTCTTCACCTTTCTATTCTTCTCTCCATGAGATCTCTCTCCGGCAAAACATCCTAAAAATCTAGGTTCTCCCAGTTTTCAAATGGCACTGATCTCACTTAATTTGCTCAAGTCGTTTGCGAAAACCTAGCTTCTGAAGTTTCTCTTCCTTTTATACTTCCTGTCGCCTCCCTTGTTCAATGGTCAAACCACCACCTCATCCAGCACTTAGTGCTTCCAGCCCAATTCTAATTAGTGATTTTCTTCAATTAATTTGTTTTTCCTTCTCATCCTTTAAACCCCACGTTAGGCCTTCGCATCATAATATAAATTTAGCGTGCATCGAGTTTCAACGCCTTGTGTACATCGCATACTCCATTGTCTAACGCCCAGCGCGTATCGTCTAGCGCCCAATGTCTATCGTCTAGCACCCAACATCCATCGTCTAGTGCCCAATGTCTATCGTCTAGCACCCAACATCTATCATCTAGTGCTCAATGTCTATCGTATAGCACCCAACATCTATCGTCTAGCGCCCAATGTCTATCGTCAAGCTCCCAACATCCATTGTCTAGTGCCCAACGTCTATCGTCTAGCACCCAATGTCTATTGTCTAGCGCCCNAGCTCCCAACATCCATTGTCTAGTGCCCAACGTCTATCGTCTAGCACCCAATGTCCATCGTCTAGCACCCAATGTCTATCGTCTAGCACTTATCGTGCAGCTCATCGTCTAGTATTGATGCCGATCGTGCAGTGCCAATGCCCCATCGCTTAGTGCTACCGTCCAAAGTATAGCGCTAACATTTATCGAGATCCTTCGTATTGTCTAGCGCATCGTTCAGCTCCATGCAATTACTACATGATCGCCTAGCTCCCGCCTACACGATTTCCTACATCATCGTGTAGTGCCATTCATTTACTAGATGATTGCATTCCCAATCATACAGTACCGCTCATCTGTTATACGATCGTCCAGCGCCTTTGCTCGCACACACTTGAGGCTGCCGCAAGCCTTATCAACGCATCATGCCTTTCAACCCATGCGTTCATCCTAAGTACCAACACATAGTTTATCCTTGTCTTCAACACTTAACCTCTACAAGCCTTGGTTGCTACACACGCAACCCCATGCGTCCACACTTCTCTATCAATGCTTGCCTACACTTTGCTTCCATACTTAGCCAATTTTCACTTATTATATTATCTAAAACTCACCCTTGCCTAAGTATTTCTAACACTTAGAATTTTCTTCCTCCATCTACCTACTTTCGTTACCTCATTTTATAATTTTACTTAACATGCTTGTTACTCACTTATGTAGGAAAAATGGAGTACGGGGTTGACATGTTCCCTTAAGTACTGATTCTAGGTCTTGAACAAGGGGTCACACCCTCTCATTGGCCCAAAAGGAACTTGGTTTGATGATCGGATCAAAAACCAATGGTTCATTAGAGGATCAGTGGGACTTAAGGAACAAAAGATAATGTGGGGGGGGTAAAACAACCTTTTGACCCAACCGTTATTATGAACAACCTGTGAAGAGTTAACTTACTAATCATGGTTATATCGAGTGGACACAATATATCTGCAGTTAGGGGAGTTTAATTACGGGCTTTAGTGAAGTAACCCAATAGTTAACAAATGGGGGTTAAATCGATGTAAAGAGTTTAGCCAATTAATCAGGACTCATGATCTGTAGGTCCACTAGGTCCCTCTACTAGCTCATAAACAAATTAGTCTTAGAGTAGCGTGATAAATTAATTCGAAATGTTCAAATTAGAATTAAGGAAATAGTAATTATATGTGATATTTAAATATGATTTAAATATTAAATTCATGAATAAAGATTCATGGTAATGGAATTGGTAACAAATTAATTTAATATTTGATATTAAATTAATAAGATTAATTACAATTTTTAATTAATTTATTAATTTTATTAGAAAATTAATTATTTAATTAGTTTTGTAAAATTAATAAAATTTCATGTTATTAATTGAAGTGTTTTTTGATTTTGGGATATAAAATTAAAATAAGAAAATTAAAAATGGCAAAATGGTTTTTTCCACTTTCATTTTTCAGCAGCTCACACACAAATTCATTTCACTTCAACTCAATAATTCAAGCATGAGCTGTGATTCATGCAAGACTATTAATTGCATGAAAGTCATGTAGTATAAAGTTGGAATTTTGAGTGAAAAACTGAAGTGTAATCGTTGCTGAAGCTGAGAATTTGTGCTAAAGAAGTGTTCTTCACACTGTGAAAAACCAGAAACCTTCTCTCTTTATTCCCTTAATCCAAGCTTATTTTGAGTCCCGCAACTCAATCCAAGGCACCAAGAGGATAGTAGGGAAGTCCTTGTGGTGGTTCACGAGCAGAAATCAAGGAGATTGCAGCTAAAGATCTTAAATCAAAGGTACTTTAAAGGTTAGTGTTGAAACTCTATTTTTAGTTTATGAGCATGCTTAGTTTAAAGCCAAAATTAATGAATTAGAATGCTTAATGATCCTCTTTTACTTTCGCTGCTTGTTTCCTCAATCCAACAACTACTTCATTTGAAGCTATTGTATCAAACATTAAACAACTACTTTGTAAGATGCATAAGACAAATCATGTCCTTAACATCCCTATGTGGATCTTTAATATACAAAATAAATTTCAAATCAACTATTTGAAATTAGTTAAATCATCAAAATTTCATATTGATCTTTACTTCATTCATAATGACTAAATATGAATATAAAACAAATAAATACCCACTTTTCATTTCTTGTCTGTACAAGAATAATGTCATCGATCAAAGTCATGAGTTATGATAATATATCAAACCCTTGTTCTCAAAGATCCAAATTGTGAAATTCATTCTCAAGTGAACATCACAATTCTGCAAACCTTTTGTCATTCAATCTTTGAAAAATTGCTTGAATTTGTGTAAATGCACTGAACTTATTTTCACAAAAGAATTAATTCTTTTTTACATATCTTATATGCAACAATAAATCAAATAATGCATAAAGACTCTCTTATAATAATTAGTGAGAAAATTGACTCACAGTCTATTTTCACCAATATATTCAAGCGTTGGTTTTCACCTTATGCCAAGAGTCTTACTATGAAGATTTCTATCTCCAAGTTTTACATTTTTCAAACTGCCTTTTTGTAGACCATTCATATCCTTTGGGTTTTACCCCATCAAGAAAATCCACAAAAACAGACCAAGATTAAGTACATATACTTTATCCCAAGTTTCATGATATTGACATAATTTCTTTTGTCAACACCCTCCAATTCTTCTCATCCATTCTGATAACTTTGACTTCCAATAAGTCATAGCGAATGTTGAGTCATCTTATAACTCTCCCACTACTTTTAAGATCTATAAGTTTTCATCTTGTCATCTAATATGACAATGTAGACTTTAAGTAAACCTCGGTAAAGGTTGAGTTATCTCATAACTTTCTCAATACGATGAAGACTTATCTGGTTGACAATTAGAAATTGACTTTCAAATTAAAATAAATTGTCAACAATTACTTGTTAACTATTAATTGGTTTTACTTGGAATTAGTTAATCAACACAACTTAACCTTTTTACAGGTTCGTAGCATTTCATTTTGACTTTTCAAATAAAATTAGTACTTGTTACAAAAATACATTATTTTATTTTGGATTGTACAAAAGGCCACTCCTCAAGGACTACTTACATTTAGGTATACTTTTGAACTTTTGTTTTACTAAGGGTTCGTTTTGACACAAGTGTCTCAAGTTATCCAAATACTAAAATATTGTAAACAAGTTGTACAACAATTTCATACTCCAAAATTGTTGCTCAAACATGTTAGAGAAAACAATGTTCAAAATTACAATCTCCATTGCATACCCTTAATGGATTTAGGCATCATGTAATTTTAAAAAGATCAAGGTTATGTTAAACAAAGTACTTAACATGTATTAAGTTTAACAAGGCCACATTCTCTTGTTGCAGCACAATTTCATCCAAGTTGTACCTAAGGTCTTCCTGTTGCAACACAATTTCATCTAAATTATACCTAATGCTTAAAGTTGAGATCTTATCTCATCTCTATCAATTAGGCATACTACATTAAATTTTCTGTACTAATCATTATGATCTGATCAAATGTCATGATAGACTTGCCTAAATGACTTGAACTTCAGTTTAATTTCTTTTGAACATTTCAAAGAAAACAAGACTTAAGTTGCATTAGATTTAGATACTTTCTTTCATAAATATTCATCAATCATATTAATGACTTATTTATGAAGTCAGACTTACTCGTTCAGTCACTAGACCACTTGGCTCAAAATGCATAAGTCAAACTGATTCTTTGATCAGATTGCCTTATCTAATAATGTTAAATGACACATTGCATTAAAAGCAAGACTTTTGATAGGTAATATTAATATTAATTTAACTCTAACTCTTACTGTATTATCCGTAACTGTCATTCAAATGTTACAAACAAGTATCTTCTAAGGAGAAAATAATTTTTCTTCCTTTTTGGATTTATTGATCCTTACTCTCTCTCAATTTAGTATTTAGATTTGTTAACTTTTAACACACATAAAAATGTATTTATTTAAAGCTAAACATATTTTCAAACAAATTTTAAAAACATTCCTTATCATTAAAAATTATTCATACTCTATGAATTATTTAATAATAAACTTTAGAGAAATCAAATTTCTCTTATGGTGATAAAAACACCATATTCAACATAAATAAATCGCATTTTTATGTCTCTCACTACGTTAATTGAGATGAGTTTTTCGTTGCCAACTAGTAGATGCTATTATACTAATTTAAGTATTTTCCAAGAAACACGATTTAATAATAATGATGAAAAGAAAGAAAAATTTTGATAGTGAATTCTTGTTCAACTATCAAGGTATGAATCTTTATTCCCCACCAAGAACTTATCAAATTTATTTTATTTTATTTTATTTTATTCTTACTTTCCTTTTGAGGTATTTCTAAAATCCCTCATCATGTGACATTCCAAGCTAATTTGGAAACTTTTTCCTTATTGGCTCTAGCCACAAAAATTTTCTTGGACTCAAATAAAACTTAATATTGGAGGTCACTTAGCTTTCCATGATTCCAACATACAATATATTTTTGTCATAACTTTATCTTCTTATCCAGATACATCATATGTTATCTAGATGATAAAAGTAAGCTACCTTTTCAATTATAATTCATGAACATTTCATGAATTGGCAACACCCTTTTTGAGAAAATTTCCGAAATCAAAGACAAATTTAAAATTATACTTCTATTAAAAGTTGATGACATATTTCTAAGTAACATATTTATCAAACCTTTTGACTTATATTGACAATTAAAAGACTAAAACTCTTGAGAGAAAATGTCATAACCTTGAAATATATAAAACATGTTATTTGGCTATATGCAATCATTTACCCATTCTTATCCAGCATAGAAATTAAAAATGAACCCAGTATATTTAATATGAATTTCATGCATATTGATTCAAAATTTGTATTGCTATGATACTTCAGTGAGTTAGAACAAGCACCACCAAAGAGTAGTCAGTTATCCATTCATAGGATTGATACATTCTTAATCAATTATTACACCAAAATAACTCTTATTCTTATAATAATTAGTTACCACTGATTTAGTCAAGAAATCATTAACTTGCTTAACAATTTCCTGCAAGTGTGATCCTTCATTTTATATCCTAGAGTTTCGCCCTAATGAGCCAATCGAAGAGAAAAATCGATTGGGGAAAAAATTAAAGCGACCCTATCTATTACTGGAGTTTGAGATCAGTTCCCTACAAACTTCTTCCTAAGGGAGACACAAGCAAATGGTGCCACGAGGCTAAACATGAAATCTCACTATCAAACCAATGAAGGAGACTGTAGGATGTGTTGACACACGTCCCTCATTTACTATAAACACTTTCTCCATTCAACTTGATATTGACCTATACAAATACCTTTCGAAGGGGGACATAAGTAAACAGTGTCACGAGGGTGAGCATAGATCGTACGGTGTGAACTTTTAGGGAGAACGTGAAAAGAAAATGACATATCATATATATATCTTTTTCCTCCCACTAAGTATTTTAACAATTGAGGATTCATAACTTAGGTAAATTAGACCAATAAATTTATCTAAATCTTGTTAAAATTTGTCTAGTATAACTTTTATATTGGATAGCTTAACAATGTATGATTATCATTTATTAAACACTTCAATAAATTCCAATTATCAATTGCATGCTTACAAAATATTTGACTAATTCACCTTCTAGATCGGTTTCCGATAGGGGTGTTCCATTTCTGTCAGCTTAAATACACCAATCCTAGATAGAACCTTCCTTAGCAAAGGTCCCTTATAGGTAAATGTTTTATAAATTTAATCTTTTATTTTCTCATTTTAATCCTATTAAAAAAAATAAAAAAATTATTTTAGATCTATTTTCATTAGAAATAAAATTTGAAGATTAATTAAAATAGTTTTAAACCATTTAAAACAAATTGATTAACATTATCCTAATCGCATTAGGCTAGCATGTGATCGAACCATATGCATCTCACGGTATTATTAATTTAATATAACAATTATAAACTAATTAATAAAATCATATTCCATACATATCATATTCATTAACATACATAATATAACTCTTATAGTAATGTTAATGAAAACTATATAACAGGCATGCTTTTAAGCATCCATTAAACCACATAATATAACACTTATATTATAATTATGCAAACTATATAGTATGATCATGCATGTGCATACTTTAAAAATTTAATCTAAACTTTAAATATAACAATGATATTTAAATATGATGCATAATCATGTCTTTTCATTGATTAATATCTCTCTTATATTAATACTAATGAAAATAGTATACATAGTATAACATTTATATTAAAAAGAAATGCATGACATGCTTATTGAAACATGCAACTATATTATTCATCATTTGTATTAAATATGATGCATGTGCATGCTTATTATATCATACAATCATAGAATATAATACTTGTATTAAAAATGATGCATGAATATGTTTATCTTAAAGTGAGAGTCTAAACTATATGACATACATTATGCAACATATAATAAACATTAAATTAATCATACATCATATATAAAAAATTAAATTTATCAGCAAATATAGACCGAATTTTGGAATTCTAAAACTTAATTAAAATAATAGAATAAAATTATATTAATTTGATTAAAAAAATAAAAAGAAAACAAAATTGCTGCAAAAACGGCTTCACTTAAGGCTTGAACCCACGACCTAGCAACCGCTTGCGCACGTCCCAACCTCGGATTGTAGCAACGCTCAGAGGAGCGTAGCTATGCTGACTTTTTGTTGTTGTAGCGTAACGCTACACTGCCTCTAACGTTGCAATACTATATCTTTCCATGATGGACAGAAAATGATGGACAATAACAACATTATAACGCTGTTACCTAGCATTGTAATGCTCTACTTTACACTACCGCACAAGATACTTTTCTCTGCTTCAATATTTGCTTGCTTTGGTTTGATTTTCATCGATCTCCTCAGCAACTTTTGCTCATCGATCGACAAGGACCTACAGACTTGATTACAAAAATAAAATGCCCAAAACAATGGGCTCTTACATCGATCTCATGCAAAACTGTAATCTAAATGCCAAAATTTGAAATTGCTTATTTTGCAAACTCATACATCAAATGCACAGGAAAGTTACACACATCTTCTCTATTTTTCAATTTAAAACAAAAATCAGAAGTACGATTTGACTCTGATACCAACTGTAGGAATCATATTCCTCAGCGGAAGTGTGTGAAAGCTTGTGTTGTTGAAATTCATTTTGGAAATAAAAAAAAATAGAGAAAACATACACAACAGTACAGGATAAACATACATTTACATATAAGCATGATTTTACAAAGAAGAAGGTATTAGAAGAACTAACATTTGAAGACAGTCTTCAAACAATTCTTCTTTGCAACTCACGAACTCCACTGTACTGACTTTTTTCTCGAATTCAACTTATAAGAATACCACCATTGAGCCTTCCTTGCTATTCTCTAGAATAAAATCAAGGATGTGTGAGCTCCTTGATTTTAGTAAGGAAACAGTGATTGAGAGAGGGATTAGATGATTTTGCAGAGAGAGTTTTTATCGAAGAACAACACTTGCTTCTTTTTCTCACACTATTCATGAACCTTCAAAATGTGAGAGAGGGATGGAGGGGGAGTTACAACTCCCCTTCACACATGGACCAAAAAAATAACTCTTTATTTGTAATTAATTTTTAAATTTATTTACTTTAAATATCTATTAAATCTTATTTAATATATAATTAAATTACCAGTATTAATTAATTAGCAACTCCCATTCATACATCGACAAAATAACTCCCTATGGGTAGTTAATTTTTAAATTTATTTAATTTAAATATGTACTAAATATTATTTAATAAATAATTAAATTAATAATTAAATATCACATATTTAATCATATTTAAACCATATCCTCTCACATAATCTATAGTTTAATATGAATCTTATTCATATTGATTTAACTTATAATTATAACATGAATCTCATTCATCTTATTTAATATTTGAATCTTATTCAAATACATTATTCTATCATATAACTTATAGAATTAATATGAATTTCATCCACATTAATGTTAACCTATAATTTTATATAAATCTCATTCACATAAATAATATATGAATCTTATTTAAATATTTATTGTTCTCATATAATGAAATATAATTTTGAATCTCATTCAAAATTAACTTTATATTATAATGTATCTATATATATTAATTATATCTTATATAATTATTTCCCTTATTTAATTTGAACAATTCAAACTAGTCCAAAATTAATTTATTCTTATTTTTACCCTTAGTGAGCTAGCAAGGGGATTTAATGAGCCTACAAATTATAAGCTCCAATGATATAGTATTAATTAATTAAATTCTTTAATTAAATTAATCAACTACAGGTCACTCAAGAAAAGACTCTCAGCTGCAATCTTTGCACTGTAGATATATTTCTATATCCATGGATATAACCAATCAATAGTAAGTCGACCATTCACGAATCGCTCGTAACTACAGCTAGGTCAAATTACTCTTTTACATCTATAGTTACATCTAACTTCTTAAGTACCAGTAATCCCTTTAATGAACAAATAGTTTATAGTCCAACTATAAACTAATCCCTCTCTGGCCAGTGAGAGGGTAAAACCTCATTGTTCAAGATCCGAAATTAGCTATTAAGGGAACAATTCATCTACTTACCCTAAGATGAGAATGAGCGAATTCAATCTCGTGTAGCTATGTTCCTAGCTCTCTACTCGAACAAAATTCCAAAATGGTAGGCTTATTGAGTAGGCGAATCTGGTCACTCTCACCTATACAAATCAAAGAGTTGTCCTCATAGGCAGAAGTTCATAACTCACTCAAGATTAAGTTCGAGTCACCTATGGTCATCCTATGAAATGTTAAATCTTTTCAATCAACGATGTTATAAAGAGAGATTAGTCACTTCACAGTTCGGTCTTATATAAACTCTTTGTATAGGATGCCTCAACTCGCATGTCTCGACATGAACGATTAGGATCAAATCATTTATAACACTTTACAACTTTTGTAATAATTGCAAAATGGGCCGAATCTTAGTGCCACCAGGATAAGACACCTAGCCTTATCCATATATTACAGACCATTTAGGTTATTACTTAAACATTATCCACCTATATGTCAACCACATGCATGTTTAAGTTTCATAAAATAACCTTGGATCTTTCTGTCATGGATTATTTCATATATGACATAACCAACCATTATTTCAAATAACATATTAACTATGAGGTTTTAGGACATACACTCCAACAACAACAACACTCAAATAACTAAAAAGTGGTATACTTATGGGTGCATTTGATTATTGATAATAATTGTCTATGGATAATAATTGTTTGTGTTTTAGATGCATAGTTGAGTTGAGTTGTTAATAATTGTCTATGTTTTGGGATGCGTATTTGAGTTACGTTGAGTTATGAATATATTTTTTTGTAACCTAAAAATTAATATTTTTTTTATAGTTTTTTCTTAAAAATTTTTGTTCTACCATCCAACCATACAAATACTTTCCTAAATGTTTAACACTTATTTGACATGCAAATTCAATAACTTCAAATATATTGTACATTTTCTACAAGTAACTATTGCATTTGATGTATACAAAATACTATTTTTTATATAATCAATAAGCTTACATCATATTTGTAAGGAAGCTCATTAAATAATACGATTATCTTCATGTAAAAAAAACATGATGTGAATATATTTCTAAATTTTATCAACGTAATGCTTATAAATACTTTTGTTTTTTTTTAAAAAAAAATATTAAATAAATGAATAAATAGTATTGGCACTTTAAATTTTTTTTGAAAGTACGTGGACTACAATGAAATGGAACTCAAAGTTCAAGGATCAAAATGATATTTTAACCTAACTCTTTTGTTTGTTTGTTTTTTAAGTGATGCAACTTGTTAAAAATTGATTCTTTTAGGACTAAAAATTGAAAATTTTCTTTTTCTTTGACTTTAGGTCAAAGAGTATGCCACTATCAATATTCGTTCCAACTTTAATGGGTCTTAAGTTTTTTAGTTCTACAACTCTTATTTGTGGCAACACGTCTGCTTTGTATCACATTTATACTTGAAGGAAGTAGATTATGACCCTATTAATACAAACAATGTAGTAGAGACATGTGAGTGTTGACATGTCAAGCAAAGATAAAGGGTCAAGAGAAGTGTCGTGGTGCGATCGAGGAGAATGGTGCATCATCCAACATACCAAAATAAGTGGGCAAGTGTGCTAGGTTAAGCAATAAGCAAGAAAAAAAGTATCAGTGCTATTGACAATGTCATCGACAAGCTTAGTGGAGGCCAGATGGGGCACCAAGCCATGACCCTGGAAATCGGGGTTCGGTCACGAATTTTGACGAGCGACTTTAGAGTTAGATGCATATTGATTAGATATGCAAGCACATCGAATTTTGTGCCAATCAAAGTTCAGATGTGACCTTTATATTGGTAAGTGACTTCTCCTCAATTCCATGTGCAAAGGTATCTAAAGTGATTTTGTTCTGAATATACTATAAGGAGAGGCATGATATCAATTCTCTACCACCCCAGGCCTCATAGCTTAAGTGAGCTACCCCATGGCATATACATGTATCAAGGTGTGGACTAGCCTTACAAGGCAAGTATCTTGGGCGTTTTCCATCGAAATTGGGATCTCATGGACAGCGTTGGATGGTACTGGTGTGCCAACATTGTGCCCCTACCCATGGGTCGGAGGTTTTGGTATAACCCCGAGCTAGCACCCAACATACAACTTTGATTCATCATGGACAGGGGAGGTTTCGTGTTTCGATATGTCTGGGAAGTCTCGAGTTGGAAGGTTGACCATGAGTCAATTTACGATGGTTCTTGAGAAGCATGCACGAGTAGAAGACAAAAAACTAATGACATCCTGACATTCAGAATAGCATTTAGAAGCGTTAGTGAGACTCAATAGTTCTGGTTGGCATGGTACTTGTCTAAGTTGTCTTGATAAGCATTGGCCCGATAAAGCCCGGTAGGCAACCATTAAGCTGGTAGAAGCCCAGAAGGCGTGATGTAACCTAGTAGAGTTCAGTAAGCGTTATTATTCCCCAAAAAGTCTCGATAAGTGTATGAATCACCTGGTAATCCCTTATAGAGTGTTTTAAGTCTTTTTGACCCAATGAAGGATCCGAACTCATCCTGGTGAAGTTTTGAAGCGATGTAAAAGTATGAGCTTGTGTTGTAGGGAACAAAGATAATGAAAAGAGGTGTGATGTTGCATTGTGATGAACTTAGTCTTGTATATGAGCAAAGTTGAGCCTCAAGACTTGGCCCCTATTAGAGGCAAGTTGGCTAGAGTCACGTAAGAGAGAAAATACAAATACGGACGATGTGCATGGCTGAATGAAATTTAGTTTTGCATGAATTAAGTTCAGTTGAGGAAGAAAGAACCTCGTTTAAGGTCCAATGAAACTCCAGAGAATCGAGCAAAAAGTAGATTGGGACTTAAAGTTTCCCTTCAGACTGACCATAATCAAGTGCAAATTATGGTATCACACAATTGGAGGAGTACGATTGTGACGCCTTGCACGTAAGCTTATTTTTTTGTTAATCCTAAAATATCCTATTGACATCTTTAATTTCACTATAATTAATTCTTCGAGCTCACAATTTGGACTCCTTATTTCCATTTGGATTCTTAGCATGAATGCACTCTCTCTTTCCATGCGGATCTTTAGCCTAAGTTGTAGTTCAAATATAAAGAATATTCAAACACTATCTAACTTTTTTTTTCTATAATCTTTAAATTTCTTTTTATATTTATATTATTATTTTTTAGATATTTGTTATTTTTTTTCTTTTACATGCTATTTATTTATTTATTTTATAATTTAGATATACCTTTTTGATAATTAGTTCATACAAATTTTAAGTTTGAATTTAATTATATATATACATATATATACACACACATACATACATATATATTTTTTATAGTTCTCTGCAACTATAACGAGTTCAGCTTCATATTTCACATAATTATATTCCAAAACAACCATTATTAACTATGAATTAACTATTCAATTCATACAATATTTAAATTGATTATTGCATTATCTTTATTGTAATTATCAACTTCCTATTTATATTTGAACAACAGATATATATATATCCTTCACTAGAGTCTTTGGATCTTCACTGTGAATGCACTCTATCTTCACCTTAAATTATAGTTCAAATATAAAAATCTTAAAAATTCACTATAATTTTTAACTTTTAGTAATATTTAAAAGTATTTTAGTTCAAATATATATATATATATATATATATATATATACATATTATATAGACATCGTATACATCTTTATCTTCACTCTAATTAATTATTCATTAGTGATGGTCTTTGCAGAAGTTATTGTCAGAGGTGATTTTTCTTTAATGATCTGAGTTGGTTGTCTGAGGTGATCGTCGAAGTTGGACACCAAATGTGGTCCTCACTGTTGTTGATTATCGAAGGTGGTCTTCGCAGAGTTGTCGTTGAAGTTGATCATCAGAGTTAGCCATATAGCGACTTGATCCTTCGAGACTACTAACAAGGGCAATTACTCATAAGTACACATTTAAAATCTAAATATTTTGACCATTGAGGAATAAATATTAAAACAGTAAAGACAATTTCTAAAACAATCTATAAATTTAATGATAAACAAATAGATAAAAACTTTGTTTGGAGCCCCTAAAACAACTAAGAAAAATAAAAACCAAACAGTTAAATTTCTTTTTACCAACATTGAGTTCCAAATTAAAACTTTTAAATAACTTGAAAACATAAACTAAGCGGAAGCGATTTTCTTGTCCAATATGGCTTGGTCACGGGTCTCACTTGGCATTTGTCAGTTTATTCTTGTCCTTACATGAAAAACATAAAATAGGAAATGATGAGTATGAAATACTTAGTAAATGACCTATTACTTCTAGGTAATCATAGGTAATCATGTTAGCCTTCTTATCAAGGCAACGATACACATCCTATAGCATATCAGTCTTGGGATCTTGAAGGTGTTGAGGTTAATGCCTTAAATCTTGTAGGGTCCTGTAGTTTGTAATTGTATTGTACAAACATTTTATTTATTTAATAAAATACGAGGTGTTTTATTTGATATTTAGTAGCATTAAACCTACAAGCCAATAAACTAACCTCCAAGGTTATCATTTGTAGCTTAAACATGTATATAGAGACATGCAAGTGGGTCATATTTAAGTGATAACCTAAATGGTCTATAGTATATGAATAAGGATGGATACCTTATCATGGTAACACTATGAATACAACCCACTTTTTAGGTGTTACAATTGTTGTAAAGTGCTATAAATGATATGATCTTGATCATTCATGTGGAGACATGTGAGCGGGGGTATTCTATGCAAAGAAGTTTGTATAAGACCAGGCCACGAAATGACTAGTCTCATTATATAATGTCATTGATAGATAAAACTAACATGCAGCGGAAGAAATCAGAATCAATAAGAACTACAGTTACACTTAATTTAAATTTATAAATCATGCTAAAACAAATTTACATAAAAGAGGGTTTCATGCTAGAATACTTTTGATGAACAGCCAAAATTCTTCTTCCCCTCTACGAATTTGATCTCCAAAACACCAATAGACCACCACAGAGACCTTCTCGACTATTCTCTAACTTAGAATGAGGGTGGAATCTTTGAATTTGGGCTGGATTTGAGTGTGTACAAGAAAGGGTTTGAGCTAGAGATATTTTTCAGAATTTTCAGAGAATTGAGTTTGCATGCCATAATAATCTGAAAATTTGAACGTTTTATATATTCAATTCATGCAAGCACTTTGTATTAATGTAATTTGACACTTCAAATTGCATTAGTATTAATGCTTAGGTGTTCAATTTAGTGGATTAATCCACTATCTAGTATTTTTAAAAATAAAATTAAGAAAATCATTTTCAAAATCAAAATTGATTTTCAAAAAATCAATTTTAATTCAATTCTTATTTTCTAATTTTGAAAATTTATTTATTTAAATAAATAAATAATTAATTTAAATAATAATAATTCAATATCAAATATTAAATCAATTAAACACCTAATTAATACTTGAATTCTATTCATGTAATTTAATAATTAAATAAAATATTCAAATATTATAATTTCTCTGATTACGTTAAATTTCGATAAATTAAACATATAATTGTATCGAATACAATCAAACAAACCCTATATTGAATTTGATTACTTCGAATTCAAAATCCTAATTTCAAATATGAACCTTTTCAAATCCGCTAATTCACTAATCCAAGGTAATTTTATGGGCTAGTAGGGATCTTATGGACGTATAGATTATGAGCTTCAACGATTTGAGATTAATTGGCTAAACTCTTTAGACCGAATTAATCAATATTCGTTAACACGCCACTATAGCTCGATAGTTGCACTCTCCTAACTGTAGATATATTTTTGTCCAATTTAATCATAATAAGTAAATCGATCCTTCACAGATCGTTCATAATTACAACTAGGTCAAAATTACCGTTTTACCTATGTAAATACATCTTGCTCCTTAAGCTCTCACTGATCCTCCATCGAACAATTGGATGACTACTTATAAACCATGGCCCTCTTGATCACGAGAGGGCGGGCCCCGTTGTTCAAGACCTGGAATTAGCGCTTAAGAGAACAACCTATCTATAGTGCTACTGGACTACTCTCACTTATGCAGATCAAAAGATAATCCAGAATAAACAAGAGTTCATAGTTAGCTCAAGATTAAGATCGAATTACCATAGGTCATTGAATTTGAATCAGTAAGTTTTAACCGTAAACGATCTTTATAAAGAAAAGTGACTATTTTGAGGTCCGATCTTATGCAAACTCATTGCATAGGATGCCCCACTCACATGTTTCCACATGAATGATTTTAGGATCACATCATTTGTATTAGTATACAAAATAGGCCGCATCTAATAGTGTCACCAGGATGAGGTACCCAATCTCATCTATATACTTATAGACTATTTTGGCTATATACTAAAACTTATCCTCTTTTATGTCGCCACATAAAATTAAAGTATTCATGTTATATCCATGGATTCATTTATTGGATTTTTATAACAGAATGCAGTATCAACAACAATTTATTGAATAAAATACTCAATTATACTTTTATTGATAAATAGAATATGTTAACAATATTTACGAACTACGAGTTTAGGACATTCCCAACGATTCATAGTTGAGACCGAATTAATCAATATTCAATTAACAATAGTCTATTGATTTGTATGAGTGAAAGTGACCAGATTGTCGACTTAATAAGCCTACAATTTTGGGAATCAATTTTGGATTAATTTAAATTGTTCAAATAAATGAGAAAATTAATTATATGAGATATAATGAATTTAATTTAATTATATATGATATAATTACTATAATGTATTTGATACATTATAATATAAAGTTTAATTGAGAGAAAATAAATATTTTAATATGATTCAAATATTAATTATGTGAATTGAATTCATATAATTGAATTTAATATAAGTATAATTTATATTAAATACAATTAATGAGAGTATTAAAACTATAGGTTATATTGTATATGATACAATATTAAACCATAGATTATATGTTATATTTTATATAACATATAGTTTAATATATATTATATGATAAGGTGGTTATTATATATATATATATATATATATAATAATTTATTAAAATAATTTGTTAAATTATTATATTAAATTAATTTTAAATTTTAAATTAATTTATGGGAGGGAGTTGTAACACCCTCCCACTTTTTCCTCTCTAATGGAAGAACATGAAGTTTTTTCAGCCTTTTCACGTCTTCATCTTCTTCACAGATGACAAAAAAAAAGTAGTTTGTAATTTTGAAATTAATTTATGGGAGGGAGTTGTATGTGACCAATTTTGGAAAAAGAAAATACGTGAAGAAATTTGTTCTTCAAAAGTAAGGTTTCTAAACCCTATTCTTCGTTTTCTTTTCCTAGAATTGCATGCTGTAAATTTTGTATTATGCATAATTTTTGTATTCTATAACTTCATTCTATGTAAAATTGAAATTGGGACTGAACCATGTTTGACTTCACAAGTTCTTTCAGAAGAATCACGAATCAGTTGTAAATATGGTCCCGAAGGAGCACATATCAGTCATAGGCGTGTATCCCAAAGGAATACATATTAGTCGTAAGTGCGATCCTGAGGGAGCACATATCATAACCGTCAAAGGTGTGAACCTGATGGAACAAATAGTCATAAAGAGTACACCATTTGATAAGAAGGCTAATAGATACCATCAATACTAGCATGCATAATCAACCAATAGACCTTATAATTTAATCACAGTCATATCAACAAAAAGCTCACATTCAGAGGGCAGATTATAGACATACTATCTTGTTTCAGATTCAAACAACATAACTCATGAAAATACTAGAGCGCCCGCAGTCAATACATCATAGAATCGTAACCAAACCAATCCATAACATTCCATAATAACACTTAAGATGGTTCGAAAAAAAAACTAGTAGAAGACACATACCTCAAATCTGAGTCCAAATAATATTCCGAGCAACCAAAACCTTCTAATTTCCAGAATCTCGAATCAAATCTTACGACATGAACCAAAATAATATATATAATACCGAATTAATTGGCACCACTCACTTTCTCATGGCCTGAGAGGTGTTCACACTTAGTAGGACTATGTTGTATTGTTCATTTGAGGGATCAGTGGTACTTAAGAAGTTAGATGTAACTATAGGAGTAAAACGGTAAATTGGCCAAGTTGTACTTACGAGCATCTGTGAAGGGTTATCATTTTGTTGATTGGTTATATCCGATGGACACATAAATATATCTATGGTGAGAAGAATGCAGTTGTCGGTCTTTAGTGGAATGTCTGGCAGTTAACGGATGGTGGATCTCGTGGCTAAAGAGTTTAGTCAGCTATTCACGTACCGTTGGAGCTTCAAGCCATAGGTCTATAAGATCTCCTTGGTAGCTCAATGGATTAAATCAATTTTTGGATCAGTTTGAAGTGTTCAAATTGATAAGAGGGGGTTTGATTATATATGATATGATTAAACTGGTCAATTATATATGATATAGTTGACATGATGTATGAGATACATTATTTGGAGGAAGATGATACAAATATGATTTATATCTAGTGGAGGAGAAAAAGACTATGGTTCATATGTTGCATATGATGTAATATTAAACCATAGGTTATAAATATAGTAAGATTATATTTATTTTTTTAATTTAAAAATTATGGAATAATTGTGGTATTTTTTTTCTCCGTATCCAAATGAGTTAATGGGAGGTTGCATTCAGTTTTCGTAATTGAAGGATAAAATGAAAATGGTTTTCATTTTGCATGGGATCAAATATTCACTCACCAATTAGTACACTGCTTATCCCTTAGCAAACCGATAGCATAAACGACAGCTCAAAATTTCTAAACAATCGTGTACACGACCTAGCTCAATTTGACGAAATTTCTCAACAAGGTATGGATCACCTTGTTGTGTATCAACAATCCTCCATCTCAAAGTTAATTGTACTGTCAACTATGTCAACTACGTTGTGACTTCCCCCACAGCTACTGCAATTTTAGGTCGCTCAAAATCATTGCATAAATGTGTCTGGTAATTAAAGCAACTAAATGTGTCGTTTTTCTACTTAAAGCATCTGCTACCATATTGGCCTTGCCTGGATGATACAAAATTTTGCAGTCATGGTCTTTCACTAACTCTAGCCATATGCGATGTCTCATATTTAATTTCTTATGAGTGAAGAAGTATTTAAAGCTCTTGTGATCTGTGAAAATTTGTATCTTCTCTTCGTATAAATAACTTCATGAGTAGGATAGTTTCATTCATGGTTCTTCAACTGGTGGGAGACATAAGCAACTACCTTACTGTGTTGTATAAGCAAACATCCCAGCCTTTTCTTACAGGCATCACTATATATCATATAACTTTCTGATCCATTTAACACTGTAATTATTGGTCCAATAACAAGCTTGTGCTTAAGGTCCTAAAAACTGACCTCATAATCTTTACTTCACACAAAGGAAGCTCCCTTTCTAGTCAGTTGGGTCAAAGGATTGGCTATACGAGAGAAATCTTTAACATATTGACAGTAATAGCATGCTAATCCTAGAAACTACCCACCTCACTGACTGTAGTAGGTCGAGAATAATTGGTATCCGCTTCAATTTTTGTTGGGTCCACAAAAACTCCATCCCTAGATAACACATACCCTAGAAAAGTCACTTGCTTCAACCAGAACTCATGATTGGAAAATTTAGCATGTAACTTATTTGACCTCAAGGTATCTAAGACCTTACGTAATGCTCATCGTGGTCTGCCTCTGTCATGGAATAAACAAAGATGTCATAAATAAAGACTATAACAAAAGTGTCCATTATCAATAAGCAAGAAAACAACACATTGTACCTTTTGATGATCCGGGCACTTCATGTAACGAAAGATTGTCTCTATAGAAGATAACCACAACTCAAATTTGATAGGGTTTTTTAGTGACCCATTAAACGTTCAGGGATTATACTTTCTGAAATCCCTTAAATGCTTGGCTTCGACGAATAGGACTTGGAAATTCTATTGTGGAATAAGGCCTTAGAGAGTAGGAACTTCCTAAGGCGGTGCCTGTTGGGTTAACACCTTCTCCATTATACTTGTAACTCATTCTTCCAGTTGGACTATCATTGCAGCAAGATCAGCTTGGTGACGGGTGCATCAAAGGGTGGGTGTACTAATGTCTGCCCTTCATTCTCAATAACATCTTCAATGGGTGGGTGACGTCTACCTCTTATACCATTTCTTGCTCCTCGACCACCTCTTCTTGCATTTTGATGTAGCGACATTTCCTAACATTCACAAATGGCCTCTTTTAAATTCTTAGTCAAGGAAACAATCTAATATTACATTTAAAGAAAATAGGTAAGGACATGCACGTAAAATTTCAGAACATCTTAATATACATGATGAGGACGAAGGATCCGTAAATGGCCATAAGGGACACATAACCTGTGACTTACATCGTAAGTCTGTTTACAGTACCTAAAACTTAGGCTCTGAAATCAATTGTAATGACTCGACCCTTTGAGACTACTAACAAGGGACGTTACTCATAAATACACATTTAAAACTCAAACATTTTGACCATTGAGGAATAAATATTAAAACATAAAGACAATTTTCAAAATAATCTATAATTTAACAATAAACACTAGATAAAACCTTTGTTCGGGGTCTCTAAAACAACTAAGAAAATTAGCAATCAAATAGTTAAAAGTTTTCAACCAACATTGAGTTCAAAATAAAAGCTTTTAAATAACTTGAAAACATAACCTGAGTGGAAACGATCTTCTTGTCCCATAGGTCACGGGTCCCACTTGTCACTTGTTGGTCTATTACTATCCTTACTTGAAAAACATAAAATAGGAAAGGATGAGTATGAAATATTTAGTAAATGACTCACTACTGGACCCTCTAAGTAATCATGTTAACACTCTTATCAAGGCAACAGTGTATATCCTATAGCATATCAGTCATGGTGATCCTTCGTGGTGATCTTAAAGGATCACAAATGAGTCGTAAACGTGGTTCTGAAGGAGCACATATCAGTCATAAGCCTGTATCTCGAAGGAACACATATCAGTCGTAGGTGCGATCCTGAGGGAGCATATATCAGTCATGGGTGTGCCCAAAGGAACATAGAACAGTTAAAGGTATGAACCCAAAGGAACAAATAGTCATAAAGAGTACACCGCCTGATAAGAAGGCTAATAGATACCATCAATACTAGCATGCATTAGTTAACCAATAGAACTTTATAATTTAACCACAGTCATATCAACATAAACATCACATTCGGAGAGTAGATTACAGATATAATGTCCTATTTCAGATTCACAGCAATAGAACTTATGAAAATACCAGAGCGTCCACAGTCAATACATCATAGAATCGTAATGAAATCAGTCCATAACATTCCATAATAGCACTCAGTCTTAACCAGTCATTAATACCAGAACCACTCTTGCTCCTATAACGACTAACCATCATTGATTTGGCCAAGAGATCATTAACTTATTTAAAAATCTCTCGTAAGTGTGACCCGCCATTTTAGGCCCTAGAGGTCCGCCCCAAAAAGCTAATCCAAAGGGAAAAAATCTGATTGGGGTAAAACCTAAAGCGACCCTATCTATTTCTGGAGTTCACCTTGATTTTGACCAATTGAACAAAACCCATCCGAAGGAGGACGCTCAAAGGTGAAACGAGGGAGTACAGAATGATCTCACGGTGTGAACCAATGACAGAGACCATAGGACGTGTTGACACACACCCTTCACCCACTTACTATAAACACTTTCTCCGTTCACCTTGATATTGACTCATGCAAACACCATCCAAAGAGGGATGCTCCCAGGGCACCATGAGGCCAAGCATGAATCTCACAGTGTGCACATACAGGGAGAAACGTGAGTGGAATCATAGACATATGAGATACATCTATTTCTCCCACTGAGTATTTTATAACCTAGGGTTTAGCTTACTTAGAAAAAACACGGCTAAGGATTTTAACTAGGTGACTTTTAGGTTTTCTCAATAGTAACTTTTACCTTGGATAGTTAAATAACTTTTTGATCATTATCCATTAAACTCTTCAACGGAGTCTTTGACCAAATTGTCGCACGCTTGTTGAAAATCTATCTAATTCACCTTTTCAGGTATAGGTGTTACATTTTCATCAACTTAAGAACCCCAGCCTAGCCAAAACTCACCGTAGACAAAAGGTCCCTTATAGATAGATTTACAACAAATTTAATCTTTTATACCAACCAATTTAATCCTATTAAACCGATTTTAAAAGATTAATCTAGGTTACTAAACTTTTTAGAACCATTTGAACTTAGGTCTATCTTAATCCAATTTCAAAACCCTTTTAAAAAACTTGAGTTCACCCTAAGTCCGGATGCAACTTTTTCTTATTGATTTTAGGTCTAAACGGAAACCAACCACAATGCTAAGCTAACACATGCAAGGCATTCATAACGCATATAAACAGCCTAAGTGTTATGTTCAATGCATTGTCCATTCATTGCTACTTCTTTTATATAACACTTGTACAAAACAACAATGAAACAAGCAAAACATGCTTCCATTCACCCTTAGACTATAACATTTATAATAAAAGGATGATGCATGGTAATGCTCACTGCATGCAAAACATAACTCTTATATTTCATGATGTATACGCATGCTTTCAAGTAATTTCTTCATGCTCGATTATAACATTTATAATACATGATGCATGAATAATTGCACAACCTAAGGTGGGTTTTAAACTATATGTCAAACACTTTGACATATAAGCACCATACATCACATGTATAATAAACCAATGTTGATGAACCGGGTAAAATTGCCTTAAATCACAAAAAATAAAGCTAACTATTACAAAGACAAGGAGCCTCTAGCTGAAACAGGTGAACCGGGTCTTGAACCGCTCGAGCAAAGCATCATGTCTCCAACTATCATGTACTAAACTCCCCACGATTGTCTACACGATAAAACAAACGCTTTGTTCTATCGCTTACCAACGCTCCCAGAGCTAAACAACCGTGTAGTAACAATCATTTAGTAAATACTACACGATCGTTTAGAAAAATTTAAACGACCGTTTAGCTATTACTACACGATCGTGTACCTTTTACTAAGTGATGAAGCCTGAGGTACACGATCGCTTAGCGTGCTCGACACAACGCCCGCCTTCCGCGATCGTCTAAACGACTACGATGCCGTGAAGCACCATCGCCTAAGCGATCGCATAGCTAGTGCCTCCGTATCATATATGCACGATCGTGTAGGTAGTAACTAAGTGATGAGGCTTGCTAACTACACGATCGTCTAGCGCACACCTTTTACTAAATGATGACCATCACATGCTCTTACTACAATCGTCTACCTCCAAGACCTACGCGATCAGGCAACCAACGCTATGCGATACAGTAAATGATTTACCCCATCGCTTAGCATTAGCTAAACGATCATTTAGTAAATAATACACAATCGTTTAGAAAAATCTAAATGATCGCTTAGTTAAATCCCAACGATCGTTTACTTGAGGCTACACGTTACGACCAATGCTTGGTCTTCTTCTTCGTTGAGAACTGCATCTCCATGCTTTGAAACTTCATCACGAACGATTCGACTAACTCAAACTCTTTGAATTACAGACTCGATTGCAAGTTAATTACACCCAAAAACACAAGGGCCCTTACAAATTAAACTTTGTAATTACAGAAAGCTTTAACTAAAGGTAATTAAACCTGAAACATTCATCAACTTCAATCACAAATACACTTAACAATTAACCACAAATGCAGAAACCCACCATGACTGTCAAATGAAGTTCAAAATAGACTTGCAATTTGGAATATCAGAACAACCTGGCTCTGATACCAATTGAAGGAAATCAATCACAAGGATTTCCATGAGTAGCGGAAAAGATCATTCTAAATTACAATCATGTATGAACATTACAAATTATAGTCAAAATAGAAACAAACAATTATGCAATCAATAAAGAAATTACAGCATGAAACAACAAGAAATCAAGGAGAAATATCTATGAACATTTGTAGACTCGTCCTTGCTCACGAATGCTCGAACACAACAACCTCGAACGCTCGAACAACACGACCGCTACGCAGCACGAACAACACACACTATTCTTTACCATCTCCTCGGTCACGAACATACCAACAGCACGAACAACCTCCACAAAACCTCGATGACGTCGAGTTGAGTATGACACCACCAAGAAGGGTACCTTGGTATTCTCGGTGTGAGAATCTAGAGGATGGGCTCTGTTTGGACTTGGATTGAGGCAGAAGAAAGAGGATTCAACAATTTGTAAATGATCGGGCAAGTCAGAGAAGGTTGAACCTATCGTATAGATCAATGCCCAATCGTTTAGCAAAAGCTAAGCGATCGTCTAGCAAAAGCTAAGCAATCATTTAACTCATCGTTAGCTGTGTGTCTATCGTTTACAAAACACTACACGATCGTTTACTAAAACAAGCCGTCGCTTAGTAAATCCGTATTTACTTGACAACTTCTGTGAGATTTCTTTTGCGAGAGAGAAAATCTCAAAATAAATTTTGACAAAAACTTTGCAAAACTTACTAAAATTAAGAAAACAATTTTCCTTTTATCTCACGGTTACCATGAATAACCAATAACCATCCACTCAATTGGTTATCAGAGAAAAAGATTTAATTATCCAATAATTAATATTATTATAATATAAATGATAACCAACTTATCATACTATATTTATAACCTATAGTTTTAATATTTTATCTCATGAAACATATAAACCATAGTTCTTTTTCTTTTCCATGGCACTTAATATAAATCTCATTTACTTTAACCCTCCACTGGATGTATCTCATACACTATACCGATCATATCATATATAATCAAAATATCTCTTGTCAATTTGAACATTTCAAATCAACACCAAGAACTTATTCTCAACTGAATCCATTGAGCTACCAAGGGGACCTTATGGACCTGTAGCTCGAAGCTCCAACGGTACGTGAATAACTGACTAAACTCTTTAGTCACGGGATCCACCATTCGTTAACTGCCAGGCACTCCACTAAAGACTGACAACTGAACTCTCCTTACCACAGATATATTATGTGTTCATCTTAACCAATTAGAAGTACGATAACCTTCACGGATTGCTCGTAAGTACAGCTTGGCCAATAACCATTATGCTCTTGTAGTTACATCTAACACCTTAAGTACTACTGATCCCTCTAATGAACATAAGTCATAGTCCTACTATGATTGAGTCTTCTCTTCCAAAGAGAAGCTGTGGCCACTATATTCAAGCCCCAGAATCAGCCCTTAAGGGAGCAATCTCTCTACTTATCCCTGCTTCGGGAAAGGATGAAGTCCATCTTGTGATTGAGTTCCCAGCTCCCAGATCAGATAAGTCCCCAAAAAGGTAGGCATGTTGAGTTGGCAATCTGGCTACTCTCACCCACACTAATCAAAGAACCACCCTCAAAGGCAGGAGTTCCCAAAACACTCAGGATTGAAGTTGTGTCACCTATGGTCGTTTAGGTTAGATGTAAGTCTCTAGTATCAACGGCGTTATATACAGAGTCTAGTCATCTCGTGGTCTAAGTCTTATATAAATTCTTTGTATAGGACATCCCCACTTGCACGTCTCCACATGAATGGTCAGGATCTACCATCTATAGTAGTTTGCAACACTTGCAAACCTCTACAAAGTGGGTTGCATCCGTAGTGTCACCAGGATCAAGTATCCCACCTTAATTCTTATACTACAGACCTATTTAGGTTATCACTTAAGGCATGATCCACTTGTATATCACATATATATGCTTAAGTTCATATAAGATAACCATGGAGCTTTGTTTATTGGATATGAGTAAATGCCAGAATTAAATAACAATTATTTTATTCATCAAACAATGTGTATCTTTACAAAACAACGAAATTCTGGGAGAATTAGGACACCAATCCCAACAATCTCCCACTTGTCCTAATGATTCGGGAGACTAATGTACAATACAATATAAAAATGTACAATATACAATAAACTAGGGCATACCCTAGTATCATCTCCCACTTGCCCTAGACAAGATGCAGCATGTCCCTTAGACCCAGACTCTCCAGGTGACCCTCAAACACTTTAGCCATGAAGGTCTTTGTAAAGGGATCAGCAATGTTGTGCTCCAATGCGATCTTCGTGACTATCACATCACTGTGATGCACAATCTCCCTGATCAGGTGATGTTTTCGTTCTATGTGCTTACCCCGACGATGACTCCGTCGCTCCTTCAAATTTGCCACAGCCCTGTTGTTATCACAATAAAGTCTGATAGGCAAATCCATATTTGGAACAACTTCCAAAAATGGAAGGAATTTCGTCAGCCAAACAACCTCTTTAGCTGCTTCACAAGTGGCTACCATTCGACTTCCATAGTGGAGTCCGCAATGCATCCTTGCTTGATGCTTCGCTAGACTATAACCCCTCCATTCAGAGGACGCTGGCCAGTAGTGAAACACCAGTTGCTGACATTGGAAAGGATGCTGGAACGGGTAGACGAATGCGATTGTTGGACGTCAGACACAGACTTACATGACTTCACAGCTTAGGTGGCGTTCATGTTTCTTGAACTGTTATTGGAAGCTGTTGGTGCTGAAGAACCCACGAAGAAGGAGAGGATGATGGAAAAAAAGAAATTAGGGTTATCATTTTTTTTCTTTTTCTGCATGCCGCATGAGGAGATATTTATATATATGTTTCCTTTTATTTTCCTCTTCTTTAAACCCTAATTCCCAATATATTTATTAATAATTTCCTTTCCTTCTTAAATCTCAAATTTCCCCATACTTTTATTAATTAACTAAAATTCTTTCAAACCCCCTCCAATATTTTAGATCTTCTATCACGTAAAATTCAAATTGAATTATCTTAATATATTAATTCAATTTCGACCTCCAAGAATCTAAATATAATTCTAATTCATTCAAAATAATTAAATTGAAATCACATTTACAAGTTAGTTAGATTTTAAATCTCCATTAAATCTCCAAACTTTAGAATATACCCAAATAATCAAGGTAATCAACTCAAAATTATCAGTAAAATTTGAGATGTCACGTGCCATGTGAAGGTGGTTGCCAGAGGAAGAAATTGAACAGAAAAATTAAAAGAAAAATATAATAAAACTGGAAACACGAGAATTAACACGGAAAATTTCAAAATGGAGAAAAAACCACAAACAAATAAAATTCACTGTGTGAAAAATTATTACAATGACATCAAATTTTGTCCTTGACTCAATTACAAAGATTGCTCTCTCAAAGCACTATAGCACTCATATAGCTGAGTTAGTAGACCGTGTTTCAAATTGGAATAAGTAGAAACTAAAGACATAAACTTCTTTTGTAGTGTTTGGAGTTCATCACTTTCTTATACTTTTCAGACGTAGGACAATTACTCTTCTAAAATTTTGTCAAGACCTAATATTAAGTTGATGGGCCCAAACATTAAGTTGCTAATTTTTATCAATTCAACCCAACTCATGTTGGGAAGATAAACATCGACAAAAGGATTTGATTGTAACCAGTTGTTTGCATATTCTTAATTAAGTTCTAATTAATAGAGATATAATGACCAAAATTTTGTTACAACAGTGGATCAATTATATCGGTAGGTGCTGTTATATATATATATATATATATGAAGTTATTAGAAAATTTCCATAGATATATTCAAATTTAAAATTTAAAAATGCATTTGAAACAACTCTATAAAGTGTAAAATATATCATTTTTCTTTAAAATTTACTTTTGAGAAACCGATTTTTTTTTCTTTTAGTTTAGCAATATATGTGGGATTGAGAGTATCAAACTTAATTTTGATATTTTTGGTTGAAGTTATATAAGTACCAAATTTTTTTTTGGACAATATGTGAGGTGGGAGATCAAAATTATCTTTAACTTTAAAGTCAATAGTATATGCTTGATGTTTGTTGATTATGAAGGTTTGGTAATTATTATTAGAGTTTATTGAACAAAACATTTAATAAGCTATATGGGGAGATAAATTAACTTGTCACTTCCATGATGACTATCAGTAAGTTCTAACCTAATTTGTACTTTGTAGAGACCGTGTAGTTAAGTGATAAGACAAATTTGGTTTATTACCATCTCCAAAAGGGACTTAAAAGAAAGTTCAAATGTGAAGGTGGGGATTCAAACATTAATTTGACTCTTAATTGAGATTAAAATGCATTAATTAGTTTAATCATGCTCGAATAAGTGGACACAATTTCAAAGGAGTACACAATTAGTTGACATTTTCATATGTCCATATGAATTCAAATCAACATAAGGAGTAAATTGTATTTTCATTATATAAAAGGTTGATGAAATATAAAATTATAGCAACTAAATGTAATTAAATGTGAATATATTATTAATAATAAGTATCCTAACTAATTAGAAAAGAAAAAGATGTTTATTTGTTAATTTTACTATATATTTTTTCCAAATTTCAAAATTATCCGATCATATTAATATTTATCAAGGTTTCCACGATTTCAATATTTTAAATATTGTTTTAAATATTTTTTTAAAGAAATTTTTGTTTTTATTGGTATAATTATAATTAACTATCATTATTTTAATTTTAAACATCAGTGTTAGAATCATAGATCTCACAATTTTTATAAAATAAATGAGTTACTCTTCTAATTGTAATTTTCAATTAATTTTGAGATGAAATTTCATTTTTGTCTAATTTGGTATCAAAATTTATGAAGCTCAAATAGATATATGCTAAAATTTTTATAAGACATATATGAGTTAAAATTATTCACCGATAAAAATTTAGAGAGCATCTGAGATGCTAAATTAGTTATAATACTCAGCGAGTAGTAGTTTGGATAAAAAATAATAAATAATGTAACAAAGAGGAGAAGAGATGATCATTAGGAAATAGTAAATACGGTAATAAAGAAGAATTTTAAATAGTATTATTGTAGATAATTGTAGGTTATAAATAGTTATACACACCATTATTATATTTATAACCTCAAATATAGAGTGTGCTGTAATATCTCACTCCACCAGATTCAAGTTGGAGGCCAAACAGCTCTTTAAAATGTAAATTGGGATATAAAAGAAATAGGGGTATTAAAAGTTTCTCTTTATTTACTGACCGTTATTATTATTATAAATTGTAAATGTAGACTGTAGCTTTAAGTAAGAAAGAGAACAACTTGAAATTAGGCATTAAACTAACGTTTCCATTTAATTACTCCAAAAAATCCAAGCATTGTGCAGAGAAAGAAACAATGACGGAAGAATTGCAGGTGTTCGGTTTCTGGTCGAGTCCGTTCAGTCTCCGAGTGGAGTTGGCTCTCAAACTCAAAGGCCTAAGCTACCAATATGTTGAGGAAGACATAGCCAACAAGAGCCATTTGCTTCTCAAATACAATCCAATTTACAAGATGGTTCCTGTGTTTGTTCATAATGGAAACCCAATTTCAGAGTCAACCATCATCCTTGAATACATTGATGAACATTGGACAACCAACCCCATCTTGCCCCAACATCCCTATCAAAGAGCTCAAGCAAGATTTCTTGCCAAGTGTATTGATGACAAGGTAACGAAATTTGGACTGTAAGATGTTAAGAATATGTATAAAAGATCAAATTTTATTCTTCAAGCTAAAAACTTTTGAAAATGGTCGTTAATTTGACATGGTGTCAAAACAAGAAATAATCGATATATGGAAATCTTGAAAAGATGTGTTATGGTAAATTTAATTATATCAATACTTTAGCACACTCCCTCATTTGTGGGCTTGAAAATTTGGATTATCTCTTGCTTTGATGTTATGTTAAAATATTGATTGTCCCAAAAGTTTAAGCTAATAAATTATAGTTGACGATGTAATAGATTTTGAATTTCTTGGTGATTTAACATCACTTTCATCATTGGGCAGCCTATTAAAAGTAAAGATCTAAGGGTAAAGAGCCTAAAACATTGTTTGAGTCACTTGAATCCGAACAAACCAACTTTTAATAGTCAAGTCCAGAGTCCAACCGAGCTTCACTCATTGGATCAAAGTTCGACCAAGCCCAACCCATTAAATTAGTCAATTGAATTTTTATTTTTTAATGTCATTTTCAAGTCCACAAATAAGGAAAATAGAGTATTGAATTATTGATATAATTAAATTTATAATAGCCCATTAACTTGATTAAGTTTTATTGTTGATCAATTATTTAACATACAGTCAGAGCAAGAGGTAATTTTGTGTCTGAATTCATGTAATACTCATTTATTTTCCAATTAGTATTGATTTCTACCCATATAATTTTTTTTTCTTGGGCGTTGGTTCAGTTTTTTGGTGCGTGGAGGAAAGCTGCTAGAAGTGGAAGAGAAGGGAGGGACAAGGCTATAGAGGAAGCATGCAAGGTATTGGAAGCAGTTGAGAATGAACTTAAACTTGATGGCAACAATAAGTTCTTTGGAGGAGACAGAATTGGGTTCGTGGACATTGTAGGCATCTTTATAGGCTATTGGGTTCCTGTCATGCAAACAGCTCTTGGGTTTGAGATTCTGAGCAGCCAGAGGTTCCCAAAACTAAGCAAATGGAGTGAAGAGCTTATTAACCATAGCGTTGTGAAGGAGATTCTGCCTCCAAAACAAGACCTTTTTGTTTATGCTCAAACTCTTTATAGAATCAATACTGTGGGTTCTAAGCTGTGAGAGTGAATATGGCTTCCTAAAAGATGGTTAAATTATATTCTCTCAATCTCAGAAATAAAATTACCATATTATCTTGACGTGTCTAATATGTGAGATAATCTATTAAGGACGCAACATGAGGGTAGCTCAACTGACATATCAGTTGTGTATACGTTTTGTTTTTTTGTTTGCAGCAAAATGAGTTATTACTCATTTTAATTTTTGTATTTACTACATTTTTTTATCCCTTTTGTAGTTTTCCCCCATTTTTAAATGATGTTGTTTATTTCATTTTAAATACCAATGTACAATAGGCCAAGGAGGTTCAACCTAAAGCTCAAGCTCATCAACACTCAGTTTAGTATACTCATTTTAATAATCTGGGCATGTTTGGAATAAATAGAGAAAAAAAGTGTTTTTCAAAAAAATATTTTTTATGATTTTTTTAAAAAAAATTTAAATAATTAGTCATTTTTAATCGTGTATCAAGTGTGTATCAACAGTGTATCAAGTGTATATCAGACATATACTAGTAGTGTATCAAGTGAAGGAACTCTTTTGATAGAGACCTTTAAGCGAAAGCGGATTGTCCAAATCCCATTTCGATTGAACACATACATTTACAGTCAACAAGAACAGATTATACATAAAACTAAATTACAACATGCTTTCTCATAATAAACAAAAGGTTTAGAGATTATACTTTTGAAGAACTATTCTTCAAATTAATCCCTCGATCGTACTTATTCACGAACGTGTCAAACAAGTCACGAATTCTTCTCAAACAGCAGAAAACAGCAACGAGAACTCAAACCAAAAGGAGGACACTAATACTTGGTGACCTTGGTATTCTCGATGTGAGAATCTATGAGTAGTGGGCTCTGGCTAATTTTGATTAGAGGGGAGTTTGGAGTTGGAGGATGAAGACGATCGAGAAGGACAAAAGCTATCATGTAAGCGATCAAGTCTATCGCATAGACTTTCTTTCTTACTCGATCGTATAGTCTCTCAAGAATCGTGTAGTAGTTCACAAGTCATGTAACACTCTTCTCTGGAATAATAAAATCAAATTCTATTTTATTCCATTTTTGCCATAAAATCGAATAACTCCCCATTAAGGGTGATTAGAGAGAAAAAGGGTTAATTATCAAATAATTAATAAATTATAAATAAATATGACAACCAACTTATCATATTATATTTATAACATATAGTTTAAATATTGCATCATATACAATATATAAATCATAGTTTTTTTTCTCTATTTTATGGCATTTAATATAAATCATATTTATTTTAAATTTAATAACTATGAATCTTATTCATGATTCAAATATTTATTCCTCCAATTAATCAATAATGTATCAAATACATTATATCAATTATATCATATATAAATGAATTAATTTAATTATATCATATATAATTAAATTCCTTCTTATTAATTTAAATGTTTCAAATTAACCCAAGAACTGATTTTGAACTTAAATCCATTGAGCTACCAAGGGGACCTTATGAACGTGTAGCTTGAAGCTCCAACGATAAGTGATACTGATTAAACTCTTTAATCACATTATCCACCATTCGTCGGGCACTCCACTAAAAATCGATAGTTGCACTCTTCGCTCTATAGATATATTTTCGTGTCCATTGGATATAACCAATCAACAGTATGATGACCCTTCACAAATTGCTCGTAAGTACACCTGAGCCAAATTACTGTTTTATCCCTGTAGTTACATCTAACTCTTTAAGTACCACTGATCTCTCTAGTGAACAATAAATCATAGTCCCACTATGACCAAACCCCTCTCAAGCCAAGAGAGGGTGTGACACCATATTGTCTATGATCTGAAATAAGCCCTTAATGGAGCAATTTATCTACTTACTCCTGCTTCAGAAAATGAGTGAATTCTATCTTGTGTAGCTGAGTTTCTAGCTCCCCAATCAAATGAATCTCCAAAATGGTAAACTTATTGAGTTGGCGATCTGGCCACTCTTAGCCATGCAAATCATCATAGGTAGGAGTTCACAACACACTCAGGATTAAGGTCATGTTACCTATGATTATCCTAGTGAAATGAAAGTCTCTATTATGAATGACATTATATAACGAGACTAAGCATTTCATGGTCCGGTCTTATACAAACTCCTTTGTATAGAATATCCCCGCTCGCATATCTAATACATGATGATCAGGATCATATCATTTGTAGCACTTTACAACATTTGTAACACCTACAATGCGGGCCATACTCGTAGTGTTACTAGAATAACGTACACAACCTTATCCATATACTACAGACCATTTAGGTTATCACTTAAACATGATCCACCTGTATGTCTCCACATACATGTTTAAGTTACAAAAGTAACCTTGGATGTTAGTTTATTGGTTTGTAGTTAATGCAACTAAAATATCATATATTTCATAGACAGAAGTTAATAAAATATCATATATTATTAATCACAAAAATGTTTGTTCATACAAGGTTTACAAACTACAGAACCCTACAAGATTTAGGACATCAACCCCAACAATCTCCCACTCGTCCTAAAGCTAGTGGGGTGTACAAGATAATCAAATTACAAGTACACAAAATAGTAAACTATGGCACAAACAAGCCTAGTACAAGATCTCCCACTTGCCTTAGTCTAGCTGTGGTCTGTCCCATAGACCCATACTTTGCAAGTGATCTTTAAACACTGTAGTCGTGAGGGCCTTTTTAAACGGATCACCAATGTTATGCTCTGAAGCTATCTTCATAACAATCACGTCCCCGATGCACAATCTCTTGGATGAGATGGTATTTTCGCGCAATGTGCTTGTCGCACTTATGACTTCTAGGCTCATGGGAATTCGCCACAACATCACTATTATCATAATAAAGTGTGAGGGGCTTTAACATGTCTGGAAAAACTTCTAGATCAGTCAGGAATTTTCTGAGCCAAACGGCCTCCTTAGCAGCTTCACAAGCCGCTACATACTCGACCTCCATGGTGGAGTCCACGATGCACCCCTACTTGGTGCTACACCATACTACAACCCTTCCATTAAGAGTGAACACTGATCCTGAAATGGATTTTTAAGAATCCCTATCAGTATGAAAATCAGAGTCAGTGTATCCTATAAGGATCAAATCCTTAGAACCATACACAAGCATGTAGTTCTTTATTCTCCGAAGATACTTGAGGATGTTCTTGACGACTGTTGAGTGATCATATCCTAGATTAGACTGATATCAACTGACTATCCCTACCGTGTAGCAGATGTTAGGTCTAGTACATAACATCGCATACTTTAAACTGCCTACAGCAGATGTATAGAGGACCCATCTCATTTCCTCAACCTCTTGAGGTGTCTTAGGACACTGTTCCTTAGACAAAGTAACTTCGTGCCTGAAAGGCAATAAGACCCTTTTGGAATTTTGCATCGAGTATTTGGTCAACATCTATACGATGCCTGAGGCAGTGCTAGTATTTTGTTCTTACGATCCCGAAAGATCTAAATACCAAGAACAAACTGAGCCTATCCCAAATCTTTCATTTGGAATTTGATTGCTAGTTAGTTCTTAAATGTAGTTAGTAAGCCCACATCATTCCCAATGAGTAGGATATCGTATATATATAATACTAGAAAAACTACTGAACTATTGATGATATTCTTGTAGACACAAGACTCATCAACATTTAGATCAAAGCCATAAGATTTAATCACAGTATCAAAACTTATATTCCAAGATCGAGATGTCTATTTTAGTCCATAAATGGACCGATTCAGCTTGCAAACCTTTTGCTCTTGACCTTGGACTATGAATCCCTTGAGTTGCACCATATAAATGGCCTCCTCAAGATTGCCATTTAGAAAAGCAGTCTTGACATCCATTTTCCATATCTCATAGTCATAATATGAGGCAATGGATAGGAGGATTCGGATAAACTTCAACATGGCAACAGATGAGAAAATGTCCTCATAGTCGACTTCTTCTACCTGCATATAACCTTTTGCCATCAATCTAGCCTTGAAGATTTGCACCTTCCCATCAGCACCTCGTTTTCTCTTGTAGATCCATTTACAACCTATAGGTTATCCCCATCAGGTTGATCTACAAGATCCGAAACTTAATTGATGTACATAGACTCAATTTTGAGATCCATGGCTTTGATTCTTTCATCTCTGTCAACATCCTCCATTGCGTTCTTGTAAGACAATGGACCCTCAACCTTGCCATCAGCTACCATAGATAGGATTTCAGTTAAAACCATATAGCGATTAGGTGGGTTCGCAACCCTCCCATTACATCGAGATTTCCTCAACACTTGAGGTGGATTTGACCTACTAAATGATCCTACATTAACAACTCTTGTTGAGGTAGTAGGCTCTTCAACAACTCTTGTTGAAGATTCAGTAGTTTCTTTAGAAAGCTCATTCAACACAATTTTGCTTCTAGGTATGTGCTCTCTTATATGATCCTCCTCAAGAAAAGTAGCATTTGTCGATACAAACACTTTGTTTTCTTTAGGATCATAAAATTAACCTCCTCTCATTCGTTTGGGGTAGCCTACAAATAGGCATAGCCTCGAACATAGTTCCAATTTATTAGGATTAGCCTCAAGCATATGTGTTGGGCAACCCCAGATACGGAAATAACGTAAACTTGCTTTACGACCATTCTACAACTCCAAAGGTGTTCTGGAAACACTCTTGGAGGGAACATAGTTCAGGATATAAGCTGCAATCTCTACTGCAAAACCCTAAAACGAGTTAGGTAAGGAAGCGTAACTCATCATTGAACGAACCATGTTCAATAGGGTTTGATTTCTCCTCTCTGATACACCATTTTGCTGAGGTGTACCAGGTGCTGAGAGTTGGGAAACTATTCTATGTTCTATCATATAGTTCTGGAATTTTGGATCTAAAAACTCTCCACCTCGATCCGATTGAAGTGTTTTAATCGTTTTATTTAACGCGTTTTCAACTTCAGCCTTGAACTCTTTGAAATTTTCAAATGATTCAGACTTATGTTGCATTAAATAAATGTACCCATACCTTGAATAATCTTCAGTGAAAGTGATGAAATATTCATAACTTCCCCTAGCTCGTACATTATCGGACTACAGAAGTCTGACACTAGCTCCAGAGGCTCTTTGGTCCTATAACCTTTTTCAGTAAAAGATCTTTTAGTCATTTTGTCTTCAATGCATGACTCACACCCAGGTGAAGAATTTTCTTCTAACTCGCTGAGAAGTCCATTCTTCATCAACCTCTCAATCGTATTGAGATTAATGTGTCCTAAACGTAGGTACCAAAGTTGGATATTTTCTTTAGGAGAAATTTTAAGTTGTTTGTTTTGAGTTACAACAGTTTTAAATATCTCTATGTTATAGAGGCCATTTTTTGCTAACGGCCTTAGCACATACAAATTATTTTCTAGTTGAGTTGACTATATGTCAACACCATTTTTCGAAATAAAAGCTTTATTAACAGAAAAATTTAGTTGATAATTACATTCAAGCAAAGACTTTACAGAAATTAAGTTCCTCTTTAACTCGAGAACTACACATACATCATTCAAAATCATAAACTTATTCTATAAAGTCAACCAGAGATCTCCCACAACTACAACTGAGACAACGTGCCTGATTCCAACTCGTTTCGTCATCTCACTAGCACTAAGCTGCTGCCAGGAACTAATTCCTTGAAATGAAGAACAACATGGTTAGGCCCTAGAGTCAATAATCCAGGTAGAATCATCATTCTTCACTAAACAAGTTTCCAAATCTAGTAAATTGCATTTACTTTATTTGTGCATCTTTTTCTCAGCCAAATTATCTTGGGCAGTTCCGCTTCCAATGCTCGTCCTGGTTGCAATGGAAGCACTTTCCTTTGTCAACACTCATTGGTTGCCTACCCCTTGGAGTATCTGGTTATGTGTTAGCAGGCGCCTTCCCCTTACCACACTTCTTCTTCTTCCACTTTCTGGTGTCGGAAGAAGAAGGTGCAAACTTAGTTTTAGAGGTCGAACCTTTTTGGAACTTTTTAAAAGATGAGGCAACATTTGCCTCACCAACCTTGTTCTCCTTGTTTTTCAGCAAAGATTGGAAAGTCTACAACTCATTGAGTAGAGTTATGAGGTTGTAATCAACCCTGTTCAGAACAACTTTACTTACAAAGTGAAGGAAGCTTTCTGGTAACGACTCTAGAATAATGCTAACCTGGCTGGCCTCATCGATGCTCAACCCATTCATCTACGCCACGTTGAAGTGGACCATCATATTGAGAACATGTTCCCAAATAGATGTTCCCTCTTTCATGCGTGAATTGAAGATGTACTTCAGAGCGTCGTGCATCAGCTGCGCGGACGATTGTCCGAATATTCCCCTTAGAGACTACATAATTTTGTGTGCAGTGATTATGAGCTCATACTTCTTGGTCAAAACGTCGTTAAGGCTGGCTAAGATATACGCTCAGGCCTTTTCGTTCGCCCGTGTCCAACACTCATATTCGTCTCAAACGTTTCAAGCAATAGTAGGAGGTGGAATAGAAGGATACTCCTTCGTAAGGACGAACTTTAGGTCATCGATGATCAAAATCGTGTCAATAGTATCCTTCCAATTAGTATAATTTTCGTCAGTCAGTTTATCAGCGGCAAGTAATGAAAGTGTAGCGGTAGCCATATTAAAATTACTGAAAAATGAATAAACTTAATAAGTTCACTCGAAAGTGTGAAAATACGCTAATCGACGAACCCTGGGAACATCATTATTTGCATATACCACTTTATAAAACCAATCAAGTTTTAGCAAAATAGTCTAGTGTACCCTAAGTGACATCTATTTTGAAATGATGCTCCAGTGAGGCAGGATAAAAGTCACCGTAGGGTGATCAAGTGTCCCTTCACTGGAATGAGACAATCTCAACCATTAGATAGAAACAAATCTTTGTAATTGAATCTAATAGTCACCATTGTTCGGCCCAGAATTTGTTAACATCTTTAACAATTCTGTATAAATGTAACCCCTCTTTTTAGGCCTTAGATCCCGCCCTAATGAGCCAACCTTAGGAAAAAGCCAATTAGGACAAGAGATTAAAGCAACCCTATCCATTACTGGAGATCAAATAAAGAGTTGTGCAAAATTGCCATCCTTTAAGGGGACACTCCTAGGGTGCCACGAGGCGATGCACAAAACTTTATCCAACCCAATGAGAGAGATCGAGAGTTATATTATCACACCTTCCGCTCCCGCTTACTATAAACATTCTCTCCATTTACCTTGATATTGACCTACCCAAATGCCACTCGTAGGGGAACACTCCAGAGGTGCCTCGAAGCCGAGGATAGATCCTCATGGTGTGAACTTTTTAGGGAGAAATGTGTAGAAGTAAAGTGAAATATCATATACCTATTTACCTCCCACTGAATGTTCTACCTAGGGTTCATTAACTCAGAAAATCTAGCTACTTATTTTAACTAAGTGGTTTGTTTAATTTGCTAAAAAAACAACACTTGCTTTTGATGATTAAACAAGTGAGATTGAGAGATTTAAACTTAATTAATTTCACATTTTAGTCGAAATTATATAACTACCAAACTTTTTTTTTTTTGTGGATAATATATGAGGTGTGTGATCGAATCTATAACTTCGAGGTCGATAGCACATGCTTGATGTAGTTGATTATGAAGATTTGATTATTATTATTAGAATTTATTGAACTAACATTTAATAAGCTCTATGCTAGGAAGCTAAATTAACTTGCCACTTCCAGAATGGCTGTCTAACCTAATTTGTACTTTGTAGAGACGTGGTTAAGTGAAAAGACACATTTGGTTTATTACCATCTCAAAAGGGGTTTAAAAAAAAAAAAATCAAATGTGATGGCAGAGGATTCAAACATTAATTTGACCTTTTGAATGAGATCACCATGAATTAACTAGTTGAACTACGAAGAGTAGATGGACACAATCTTGGAGGAGGAAATTGACATTTTCACATGTCCATATAAGTTCAAATATCAATATATAAGAGTAAATTGATATTTTGAATATACCGTAAAATTCTCACAGAATATAAAACGATCGATAGAAAATATAACTAAATATGAATATATTATTAATAATAAGTATCTTAACTAATTAGAAAAGTAAAAGATGTTTATTTGCTAATTGTAATATATATATTAATTTCTCAAAATTATCTGATCACATTGATATTTTATTAACGTTTCCACAATATAATTGAGACTTGCGTCGATATCAACACACTTTAAATCTTGGTTTTAAATATTTCTTTTATAAAATTTTGTTTTTATTGCTATAATTATAATTTAATCTCATCATTTTAACTTTCACGATCTTATATCGAAAAGATAATAAGATCTCTCAACTTTTATAAAATACAAGAGTTACTCTATTCCTCTAACTCTAATTTTCAATTAGTTTTGAGATAAAATTTCATTTTTATCTAATTTAATATCAAAGTTTATAAAGCTCAAACAGATACTTGTTAAGATTGTTATAAGATATATGTGAGTTAAAATGATCCACCATAAAAGTTTAAGGAATATTTGAAGCGCTAAGTTGATTATTATAGTCAGTGAGTTATAGTCTAGATTGAAAATGGTAAATATTGTAACAAAGGGGAAGAGAGATGCTAGATAGAAAATCACAAATATGATAATAAAGAGAGATTTTTAATAGTATCATTATATATAATTGTAAATATAAATAGCCAGACATTAGGATTATATTTCGAACCTCAAACATGGAGTTGGAGTCTGCTATAATACCCTACTGGACCAATTTCAAGTTTGGAGCCTAATTAGCCCTTTAAATTTAAATTAGGGGTATAAAAGAAATATGGGTATTAAAAGTTCCCCCTTATTTATTATCATTATAAATGGCAAGAAAACAACTTCTTGAGCTTAGGCATTAGACTAACATTTCTTTTTAACTACTCAAAAAAAAAAAAAAAATCCAAGCATTTTGCGGTGAAAGAAACAATGACGGAACAGCTGCAGCTTTTTGGTACTTGGTTGAGTCTGTTCAGTCGCCGAGTGGAGTTGGCTCTCAAACTCAAAGGCCTAAGCTACCAATATGTTGAGGAAGACTTGGCCAACAAGAGTCATTTGCTTCTCAAAAACAATCCACTTTACAAGAAGGTCCCTGTGCTCGTTCACAATGAAAAACCTATTGTAGAGTCTCTTATCATTCTCGAATACATTGATGAACATTGAAAAACCAACCGCATCTTGCCTCAACATCCCTATCAAAGAGCTCAAGCGAGATTTCTTGCCAAGTATATAGATGACAAGGTAACACAATTTGGATAGTAAAATGTTAAGAATTAAGTGTATAAAAAGATCAAATAATATATTCTTTCTAAGGTAAAAACTTTTTAAAATACACGGTAATTTGACATGCTGTCAGAACAAGAAATCGTAAATGGAAAAGCTTGAGGAGATGTGTTATCGTAAATTTAATTATATCAACACTTTAACACTCCCATCACTTGTAGCCTTGAAAATTTGGATTGTTTCCTGCTTTGATGTCATATTAAATTACTGATTGTCCCAAAAGTTTAAGTTAATGGATTATGGTAAATTTAATTATATAAACAGTTAAACAATTATTTCATCTATAATTTAGGTAATATATAGTTTATTCAGGTAATAGATTTTAAATTTCTCGCTGATTTATCACATCACTCATCATTGGACAACCTATTAAAAGTAAAGACCCAAGATTAAGAGCTTAAAACATTGTTTGGGCTACTTGAATCGGATTAATCCAACTTTTTAATAGTCAAGTCCAGGGCCCAACCAAGCTTGACTCATTGGATCAAAGTTTGGTCAAGCCCAACCCATTAAATTAGTCAATTGGATATTTATTATTTAGTTATATAAAAATATATATGTATATTTTAGATTTTTTAATTAAATATTATTAAGTTTATATTTTTATTAAAGTTATTTTGTATTTTTTTATTTTTAATAAATTTATTAATACTATAAATTTGTATTTATTATTTCATTTTTCAAAATTTAATTAGGTTTAAAATATTTAGAAATAAGTCATATTAACTAAAATTTATGAAACATCAATAATATATTTAAAAAATAACATTAAAAAATTAATATTTTTTATTATATAAAATATAATATATAAAGAACTATACATATACATATACATATTCGACCAAATAATAATTTCAAAACTAGGGCTCAAAAGGAACATGTATTCAAAGCTTTGTAATGATGTCATTTTCAAGTCCACATAAATGAGAAAAAGAGAGCGTTGAATTATTGATATGATTAAATTTATAATAACCGATCAATTTAATCAATTTTTATGATTGATCAGTGATTTAAAATCATATCATGATAAAGTAATTTTATGTTTGGAATTAGTGTAATGCTCATTTTCTTTTGTAACTTTTTTCTTGGGAGTTGGTTCAGTTTATGTGTGCGGGGAAGAAAGCTGCTAGAAGTCGAAGAGAAGGGAGAGAGAAAGCTGTAGAGGAAGCATGCAAGGTACTGGAAGCAGTTGAGAATGAGCTTAAACTTAATGGCAACAATAAATTCTTTGGAGGAGACAGCATTGGGTTAGTGGACATTGTAGACATCGTTATAGGCTATTGGGTTCCTATCATGCAGGCAACTCTTGGGTTTGAGATTTTGAGCAGACACAGGTTCCCAAAACTAACCAAATGGAGTGAAGAGATTATAAACCATAGCGTTGTGAAAGAGATTCTGCCTCCAAAACAAGACCTTTTTGTTTATGCTCAAACTCTTTATAGAATCAATAATGTGGATTCTAAGCTGTGAGAGTGAATATGCCTTCTAAATGAGGGTTAAATTATATTCTCTCAATCTCGTAAATTAAATTACTGTATTATATTGACGTCTCTAATACGTGAGATCATTTGTAGGATGCAACCTAATATATTACATCCATTCCATTTTCCTTACTTAGAAGAAGATTTTAAAAATAAATAAAATCCAATATTTATTAAAAAAAGAAAAATGGCCACGTGACAGATTTTTATTGATGTACTCTTCTATTTCCATTTTTTTTCCTCTCCAATTTTTCAATTTTTAAAGACAAGATGCGGTTTTTGTCATTGAAAATTGAAGACATTTCTAAATCATCTATTAGTTAATTTAACGATTAGTTGATTTAGAGGCCGATTTATGAAGGGATCAGGTGTTAGAGACTCTACCACGTCAGCTACCAAAGAAGAGTAAAAAAAAACACATCACCTGAAGACTGCCATGTCACAAAGGTGAGTCATGAAGGAGAATTGCCTTAGTGCTGAACTTCGTTGATTCATTGATCAAGCCGGATCCTGTAATAGTGGCATTGGCCATAGCTAGCTCTGATACCAAGTTAGGAAATTAAAAGAAGAAGAATTGAAATCGCTTACCTCTTCGTATTACACGATTGCATTGGAAAGGGGCAACCAACCCTAATTTATACACTATTCCCTATTTTAGGGATACAAAAGAATTAAAAGATTATTTAATAAATGACTAATGATATGAGGACACATGGCCCAATACACAAAAAAAGAATATTGTTTGTTATTACCCAATCCTATCAGATTTCTTGCCGCACTAAAGGAATTCCCCTTTATCACTCACCCTTGTAACATGGCAGTCTTGTGATGTGTTTTCTTGACTCTTCCTTAGTATCTGACGTGGTAGAGTCTCTAACAACAGGGAAGCACGTATCCCTTATACTGTGTTGTTATATACATATATATATTTATGTTCTTAATAAATATAAAAAATATATTTATATTATGAATATATATTAATGCATGCCCCAAAATCTAAATTCTGAGCTTAGTTCAGTGGTTTGTTGGTGGACTTTAGTTTTTTTGGCTACCAGAGTTCAAAATTGTGTAGAGGTAGTCGTTATTTCTTTCTTATTAACCAATTAACCAATTTTTATTACTTAAAATTTCAAATACACACATATATAATTTTTAATATACTTGTAAAAAATTAATCCCATTTTTATTTTTTTTTCTCACATATGTGTACATGTTTATATACAAATATTTTTCAAATCTTAAACTTGTTTGGTAACTATTTGGTTATTGATTTTTACTTTTTGAAAATTAAGACATATAAACACCATTTTCACATTAAATTTGTTGCTTTATTATTTACTTTACCAATATTTTAAAATTACATTCAAGTTAGTAGCAAGTAATCATTAGTTTTTAAAATTATGACTAATAAATACATAAACACTACAACAAAACTTAAATGTCATGACATTTAAAAACTATCACAATCAAAATTCGTGGCACTTATTTTGTGTGGTTGTATACCCTATAAAGAAGTGAATATTAATGACATTTTTAAAAGAATGTCGTAATTAAACTTTTAATAACAATAATTAATTGTCAACAATGAAACTTCACTAACATTTATAAACTGACACAATTTTCACATATAAATTTGTTGCTTTGTTATTTACTTTACCATTATTTTAAAATTATATTCAAGTTAGTAGCAGTTTAATCGTTAGTTTTTAAAAGTATGACTCATAAATATCTAAACACTACAACAAAACTAGGATTTCATAACATCTAAAAATTGTCACAACACTTATTTTTTGTGGTTGTATCCTCGGTAAAGAAATGAATATTAATGATAATTTTTAAAAAATGTCATAATTAAACGTTTAGCATATTTCCACCAACAACTAATCCTATTATAACACAAAATTGATACAAACATAAATAAGAATTTTCATATATAATAAGAATGTTGATAACGTCTTTACAAGAGAAACTAAATACAAGGAAACTATCGAATGTACCTGAAGGGACAAGTACAAGCAAACTAATAATCAAACCTTGTAAAAGTTTTACAAAAAAAACTCGATACAACAAGGTATTACCATGACTAACTATAGTACAACAAATTTTGTCCCTAGCCAAACGCCAATACTTGCTTGGTAACTTCACACTTTAGTGGGTTTGTTCAAGATTTAGTAAAAAAACAACAAACCTTAATTCTACACCGTGAATCAATCCCTATTTACAACAGAAAGTTTCCAAGAGTTATAAACTAGGTTAAACATCTAGAAAGAGTTCGAAATGATCTAAGTGAAGCTTGTCACAAAAAATTAACAAACAATCTTAAACCTTAATTTAAACACTCAAAATCAATCTCGAATTAAAAGAAGAGAGTAAGAGTTGAATAACATATCACATTTGCACCGTGAATGAAATTTTCATGACCACTAACCCTGAAAATTAAATATTAAAGACTTGTGTTGAGAAACTTAATACATAAAGCCAAATTTAATAAATTAGTCTTTAAAGAAAGTGAAACAAAACAAAGAACATAACATAATGCAAAAGTAGTCTTCCATATCAACATTATACTTGTGACAAACTTTGACAACTTGAAACTTATCAAATACAAGTCCTTGATATAACAAACATAAGAATATGTAAGGAAAATAAGGAAGGAAAAAAAAGGAAAAAAAAAAAAAAAAAAAAAAACTGTTGTTTTTAAAAGATCATTCACAAAATCTTTGTCCAAACCCTATAAATAATGATGTACGCCTCAAATAAAAATAGTGAAGAAGTCATTCATTTACCTTTTTCCACCATCTCCACTTCTTTCATGCTCCCAATATTCATCAAAACCTTTTGAACTAGAAATTAGTCAAAATAATAATAATAAGCTCAACTAAAATCTAGTAAAGAATTTGATAGAAGAAGAGCACAAAGAGCAACTGAAGTTATATAGTTCAGCATCCCAATAAAGGAGAAGAAAAATTAGAACAAAGTATAAGCAAAAGGACAAGTACTTAAGAAGAAGAAATACAAAAGCAACTTTGGTGAATTGTTTATCTTCTATCCTTCACCAACAAACTCTTTTAGAAGCATTGCAAAATGCATAAGTGCCATTTACACATAAAAGAAACTTTTTTTTCCATACATGTTTATAAAGCAAGAAACTTTGAACTCAGAGCTGCCACACTTCATATTTTTCAGCAAACCCAGCAATAATAAACATGCTATGCAAATATTCATATAAAAACGAATCAAGCATTATAATTCAGGAGCAATAATATTCACAACAAGATAAAACTAATGAATAACACTTCAACCAAACCAAACAAATAAAAGAAACTAGAAATCAACAAAAATGATATAAGAGAATATACCTCGAGATTCTTCAAACCCTAAAAAAAAAAAAAAAATCACAGAGAAATATCTAATCAAAAAAGGTAGAGAGCAATAGAAAAAAAAACATGTGTATGAAGTCATTTAAACTAATTTCATTATGCTCTCATAGATATAGAGTAGCACTAAGGTGCATTAGTAGCGTACTATAACTTCAAGGCCTGCAAAAAAGATTACTCAAATCAAAAGAGAAAAGACAGAATGTTAACAGTACTCAAAACTTTAAAGCAAATGAAATACCACCATCACTCAAGTAAGTAGCAAGACAAAAATACAAGGAATAGCTCCTCTTTAATGCTTTTATGAGCTTTTCTTGTAACAAATAGAGTTAATGTACCATAGCATGCTTAGTGTTGAATAGGCAAGAAAACCTAGAAATCAATAAAAATGATATGATAAAAATCCAAGTGGTTGCAAAAGTAAGGGAAAAGACTAATAAAACTCAAATTCGCTTGGCAATGGCATAGAAATAAACAAAAAGAACTTACAATTAAACACAAACACCTTCCAAACACCTCAATTATCGAAAGGCAACAGATTCTTTGGTGGGTTGGTAAACTTCACCTTCCAAACAGATGGGACAAACATCCTCTTCTTCAATAGGTAAGACCACATATTCTAAACCCTTTGAAAGTCCAATTTCAGATTCCTTTAATGTGTCCACTTCAAAATCTAAGTTGATTAATGTTAAGGTAGAAGACTTCTGTGGAAAACATAAAGATGCTGAAATCCATATAATGCATCGAATTACTTCAGAATTCATTCTTGCGCTACTATTAGCTTCAGTTTTGGGCCTCAAATGATGTAAACTCACATTAATTATCTCACAAACTATATCGGAAGACCACCAACTATACACAATTAGACATGTTGGGAATGATCATAAAGAAATGAATGAATGCTAGGTAATGGCTGCATAGTGCTCACTAACACTAATGAATTTGATTTGATAAAAAGATGACAATAAGCATCTAATAAAAATTCAATACTGACACAATAGTAGCCTGGTGCAATATTTGATTCTGTTCCTTTTGAAGAACAACAGCAGCAACCTCCCATTTCAGCTTACTTATCTACTAGACACACTAGAAACCCACCGATATTGGTTACAATGTCTTCAGAATTTTATGGATTGTCAACTCTGTTACAGAAAACATAATACATCAATTTAAAAGCAGCTTCCCTCTGCACATTTTTTCAGAAAAGACACATGAAGGTTATGAAAGAAAAAAACAAAATAGTCTATTAGGCGATATGACAACTCCATGGCATAAGATAATTGATAATATGATAAAAGAATAATAGATTAACAAAGCCTGTAGCAAATATAATGAACTAATCATAAATTATCATTGGAAGAAGCAGTGACCCGAGTACACTGTGACCTAGTTTATACTCAATATTGGAGTTGAAAATCCCACACTCAGTTATAACCTACACAAAAAGAAAACACAAATGCTATATATTCCTTCTTTGCAGAGGGAAACAGAAATGTCTTCAGGTCAGGCCACAATTGAAGGAAAGGGCAAAAAGTTCAATTAAGAATTTGCACAGAGAAGGAGTGTTACAATCCTGAAACCATGATAATTTGAACTAAGTGATTGTAATTAAGAGAACTGTTGTGATTTCTTGTTAGGATGAAGTGGAATTAACACTCAGCTTCACAAGTTTACAGACACAACAATTTCTCACTTGAAAAGGAGAAAGATCACCATGGCAAGCAAATGAAGGAAGATAAAAGCAATAACCACCAGAAGGAGACTGTTTTACATAGGCAGAAGAACACACCCGATGAGAGTAGAAAGAAGAAAAAAGAACTCAGAGATTTTAGAGTGGTTCGGTCGAATAATGACCTACGTCCACTATTCGAAACAGAAATTTTATTTGTTACAAAAAAAAAAAAAAAAAAAAAAGTGAAGATATTACATCAGTTCCCTTAAAACAGATAGGGGAAGCCCATTTATACAAATTTATTTAAAGGTAATTAGTGGGTATTAACTGATTTTAATTTCAGTTTGAGCTTTAATAGAAACCCTCCAAATCTCCACCTTGAAATAAAATCTGTTCTTATCTGCTTCTTATATCTGCCCTTCAACCTTTTTCTGGCTGTAATAAACCAATTAACTCAAGACATTGTTCAAGCTTAGCTTGGGTAACTGGTTTAGTTAGCATATTGTTGAATTGGCTGTGGTATGAATTTTATGTGCTTCAATTGTCCCCTCTTCAATGAATTTTATGATGAAGTGATACTTTATATCAATATGCTTGCTAAGCCTGTGGTATTAATTATTTTTTGAGAGATGTATGGTACTTATATTGTCACAATATATCTTTATTGACTTTTGTTTTACTCCAAAATCTTCTAGAAGTCCCTTTAGCCACAATTCTTCCTTTATAGCTTCAATTAAGGTTATATATTCCGCCTTAGTAGATGAAAGAGCTATTACGGATTGAAGAGTAACCTTCTAGCGAAAAATATTTTTGTCAATAAAGAAGATATACCTAGATAAAGATCTTCTTTTATCAAGATCTTCTACGTAATCTGAGTCAACATAGACATAAATCTCATTATTTTCATTTGAATTTTGTTGGTATGTCAAGCTTGCCGCTTGTGAAACCTTTAGATATCTTAGAATCCACTTTGTTGCTTTCCAATATCTTTTTCTCGGGTTGGCCTTGTATCTATTCACCAACTAAATGCATAAGATAGATCTGGGTGAGTTGAAATCATTAAATACATCAGACTACCAACGGTTTGTGTATAGGAGATTTCAGATATATCTTGTTTATGTTTTTCTTCATCTTCCTTTGGTGAATTTTCAGCAGAGAGTTTGAAATATTGTGCTAAAGGTGTTGTGACTAATTTAGCCTTGTCCATTTGGAATTCTTTTAAAACTTTATTGCAGTAGGTGCATTGGCTAATGTACAAAATTCCTTTGTTTCTTTCTCTTAAGATCTCAATGCCCAAAATTCTTTTTAATTGACTCATCGAGATCTGTTATTTCAAACTCCTTCTTCAATAGAGTTTTCACTCTCTTAATGTCCTCTTTTGATTTGTAGGCCAAAAGCATATCATCAATGTACAGAAGTAAGTAAACAATTGAAGAATACTTATCTGTGTTCACATACGTGCAATTGTCATATGAACTATTTTGGAAACTGATTTTCCTCATGTGTTCATTAACTGTTGATACCAACACCTAGAGGACTGTATGAGGCCACATATTGACTTATTTAGAAGACAAACAAGATGTTCCTTTCCCTTTTCCTCATACCCTTGTGCCTGCTTCATGTGAATAGTTTCTGTTAGATGACATGTATGAAGGCGATTTTCACATCTATCTGGTCTAACTCAAGGTCATTCTCAACTACTATTGATAACAACAATCAAATGGAAGTTTGTTTCACTTAAGAAGATTTATATGTAATCAATTCCTTCTCTTTTGGTGAACCCTTTTGCCACAAGCCTCGCTTTGTATTTAGTATCCTAGATTCCTGGTACACCTTCTTTGAGTTTGTAAACCCCTTTGCAAGAAATGGCTACTGAACCTTTAGGTAAAGGAACTAAGGTCTAAGTATCATTAGCCATAAGTGAATTCATTTCCTCGTTCATGGCCTTAATCTATTTTTCTGCATTTGTGCCACGTGTTGCTTCTAAGAATGTGGATGGTTCTTCATTGATTAGGCAATCTATAACAATTAGTGTCATATTGATACTATCATCTTCTGCAAACCTTATTGGAGGAACAATAGTCATTCTCTGTCTATCATGGGCTAATGAATAGTTTATGAAATCCATACTTTATTATGAGCTCTCTCCTTCTTCAGATTCTTCATCAACATCCTCACTAACTTCCTCTATGTTAGGTTTAGGTGAATGAATTATTTAAGTGGGGTGATAGTGTTGGGGTTGATGCCTTAAATCTCATAGGGTTCTATAGTTTGTAACTGTATTGTACAAACATCTTATTTATCTAATAAAATATGTGATGTTTTATTTGACATTTAGTTGTATTAAATTCATAAACCAATAAACTAACATCTAAGATTATCTTGTAGCTTAAACATGATGTAGATACATACGAGTGGATCATGTTTAAGTGATAATTTAAATGGTCTATAGTAGATGGATAAGACGGGATACCTTATCTTGATGACACTATGAGTACGGCTCGCTATGTAAATGTTATAATTGTTGTAAAGTGTTACAAATGATTTTATCCTAATCATTCATGTGGAAATATGTGAGCAGGGATATTCTATACAAAGGAGTTTGTATAAGACCGGACCACGAAATGACTAGTCTCATTACATAACACCGTTCATAATAGAGACTTACATTTCACTAGGATGACCATAGGTAACATGACCTAAATGCTGAGTGAGTTGTGAACTCCTACCTATGAAGACGGTCCTTTGATTTGTATGGGTGGGAGTGACCAGATCACAAACACAACAAGCCTACCATTTTAGGGATTCGTTTGATTGGGGAGCTGGGAACAAAGCTACACAAGAAGGAATTCACCCATTCCCCAACATCGGGGTAAATAGATAAATTGTTCTATTAAAGGCTGATTCTAGGACTTGAACAATGTGGCACCACACCTTCTCCTGGCCTGAGAGGGGTATGTTCATAGTTGGACTATGATTTATTGTTCATTAGAGGGATCAGTGGTACTTAAGGAGTTAGATAAAATAACAGGGAAAAACGGTAATTTTGGCCAGCTGTACTTACAATAATTTGTAAAAGGTCATCATACTATTGATTGGTTATATCCAATGAACACAGAAATATATATGTAGTGCAAAAAGTGCAGCTGTCGGTCTTTAGTGGAGTGTCTGACAGTTAACGGATGATGAATAATTTAATTAATTATTCACGTATCGTTGGAGCTTCAAGCTACAGGTTCATGAGGTTCCCTCTATAGCTCAACGAGAATTAATGAGAATCAATTTTTGGATTAATTTGAATTATTCAAATTGATTAAAGGAATTAATTATATGTGATACAATTAATGTAATCTAATCATATATGATATAATTACTATAATGTATTTGATACATTATAATATAAAGTTTATTTAGAAGGAAATAAATATTTGAATATGATTCAAATATTAATTATGTGAATTGGATTCATATAATTAAATTTAATATAATCGGGATTTATATTAAATATCGTTGTTGCGAGAATTAAGCTATAGGTTATATTGTATTTGATACAATATTAAACTATAGGTTATATGTTATATTTGATATAATATATAGTTTAATATATATTATATGATAAAGTAGTTATCATATAAATATATATTAAAGTTTTTATTAAAATTAATTTTATTTTTTTAAATAATTTTAGGGAGGGAGTTGTAACTCTTTCCCCTTTTTTCTCTATACAATGTGATAGTGGGAGGGTTGAACAGTTCTTCTTCATCTTCTTCCTCTTTGTGTTTTTTTACAAAATGGTTCTATAACTCTTTCAATCACTCCCAATCACTCGATTCTCCTCCTCCTTTCTTCTCTTTCAAATTCCCTCGTCCAGAATAGCCAGAGCCCATAAAATTTCTGGATTCTCACCTAGTGAATACAGAGGTTTCCATCGTGGTGGTGTTCCTATCGGTTCAAGGGATTTCTTTTGAAGATCGATCTTCAAAGGTAAGGGTTTTCTAAACCCATTTTTTTCTTTTGTAAATTTTCTTTAGCATGTTGTATTTTCTTCTTAAATGCATAATAGTTATATTTCTTGTTTCTGTAAAATTCATAATTCTATAAATTTTGGGATTTGGGTCTGATCCCGTTTCCACTCAAGGACCTTCAACGGTTCCTTCAGATAGGGTACTCCACCTCAATACTTGCCTCTTGGTTTTTTAGTTTACATCATGTTTTTTTTTTTTTTGACAACATGTACATTTCAGCTTCCCTGGAGATCACATCTCGACTGTTAACACACATCTTTTCAATACGATGCCAAAGTCTATATCCCTTTACCCTTTGATGAAACTAATAAACGTGCATTTCACAGTTCTTGACTTGAGTTTACCCTAGTTTTGATAGATATAGGCCACACATCCGAATACTTTGAGATTGTCTAACTTTGGAGGTTGATTTGTCCATCTCTCTTGAGGAGTAAGTGTTGGGATTGGTGTCCTAATTCTCCTGGAGTCTCGTAGTTTGTAAACTTTTTACACATTGTTATTAATAAAATAAGAGTTATTTTATTTGTATTTACTCATATCCAATAAACAAAGATACGTGGTTATTATATGTAAACTTAAGCATGTATATGAGATATATAAGTGGATCATGCTTTAAGTAATAACCTAAAAGTTCTGTAGTATACGAATTAAGGAGGGATATCTTTTCCTAGTGACACTACGGATACAACCCACTTTGTAGAGGTTTACCAGTGTTGTGAACTACTACAGATGGTCTAATCTTGACCATTCATGTGGAGACATGCGATCAGGGGTGTCCTATACAGAAAGTTTGTATAAGACCGAACCACGAGATGATTCGTCTCTTTATATAATGTCGTTGATTATTGAGACTTACACCTCACTAAAACGACTATAGGTGACATGACCTTAATCCTGAGTGTTTTGGGAACTCCTGCCTTTGAAGGCGGTCCTTTGATTAGTATGGGTTTGAATGGTCATATTGCCAACTCAACAAGCCTACCTTTTTGGGATTTGTCTGGTTAGGAGTTGGGAACTCAGTTACACAAGATGGAATTCACTCCTTCCCCAAAACAAGGGTAAATAGATAGATTGCTCCCTTAAAGGTTAATTCCGAGCCTTGAACATAATGGCCACATTCTCTCTTTAGAAGAGGTGACCCAATCATAGTAAGACTATGACTTATTGTTCATTAGAGAAATTAGTGGTACTTAAGGAGTTAGATGTAACTACAGGGGTAAAATAGTAAATTGGCCCAGTTGTACTTACGAGCAATCTGTGAAGGGTTATCATACTATTGATTGGTTGATATAGACACAAAAATATATTTGAAGTGAGAAGAGTGCAGTTGTTGGTCTTTAATGGAGTGTCCGACAACTTGTTGATGGTGGATCTCGTGACTAAAGAGTTTAGTCAGTTATTCATGTACAATTGGAGCTTCAAGCTACAGGTCCATAAGGTCCCCTTGGTAGCTCAATGGATTCAAGTTGAGAATCTGCTCTTGGGGTTAATTTGAAGTATTCAAATTAACAAGAAAAAATTCAATTATATATGATATAATTGGTGTGATGTATGAGATATATCAATCGGAGGAATTAATGTAAATATGATTTACATTAAGTACCATAAAATAGAAAAAGAACTATAGTTTGTATGTTTCATGAGATGAAGTATTAAAACTATAGGTTATAAATATAATATGGTAAGTTGGTTATCATATTTATTTATAATAAATTAATTATCACATAATTAATTCTTTTTCTCTAATAACCAATTGAGTGGGAGGTTATTGGTGGTTTTATGGTAACCATGAGATAAAAGAAAAAATGTTTTCCTAAAATTTGAAAAGAGTTACTTCATTCGGAAATAACTCACGGTGATAAGCTATCAAGGGAAAAAGTTTCACTAAGTGATAGCTGACAGAGACTAAACGATCGTGCAACTTTGACTATACGATAGTCATTCAACTGATCGTAGCTAAACAATCGTTTAAGAGTTGACAATATGATCATTGACCTTTTGATTATAGCTAAACGATCGAGTGGCAAGTCTATGCGATAGGCTGCCATTTACTAAACAATCGAGCACATCGTCTATACGCTAGACAATATCTTATCTCCCATTTGCTCGATCGTCTACACGATCATAGACCTCCAGTCTCTTCTTCAAGCCAAAATCATATAGAGCCTGCAATTTCTGGATTCTCACACCGAGAATACCAAGATAACCATTATGATGGTGTCCTCACTCAGTTCGTGGATCGAGTTGGACTTAATTGGTTTCGTGGAGGTTGTGTTTGTTTAGTTTGTGTTGTATATTGGTCGTTGCGTTCGAGTGTGTTATTCTTGGACGATTGGAGATAGATCGAGGGAATCTTGAAGAATGGTTCTTCAAAGGTATGTATCCTCCATCCCTTGTATCATCTTTGAGCATGTTGTAATTTCTATATTTGCATAACATGTTAGTTTCCGTTCTTGTACTGTAATTGTTTATGTTCAATCGGATTGGAATTTGGAACAATCTCTTCCGCTACTCATGAAAAATCCTTGTATTTGATTTCCTTCAGTAAGGCATTTGATGGAGGTATATGGGCATCTATTGAGTGTATAAATAGTATATGAGACAACCTCAGTCCAATCCAAATCTTTATAGAATAAGACCATATGACATTTAAGCTTTTACTCTTTCCATGATAGTTCAGTTAAGCCTCTCAGCTACTCCATTTTGTTATGAAGTATATCAAACTATCTTGTGTCTAGAGATGCCTTGTTGTCTGCAAAATTGGTTAAACACCTCTCCACAAAATTCCAATTCATTATTGATTCTAAGGTATTTTACTTGTCCATTAGTTTAGTTTTCAACCATTTCCTCCCACTCCTTAAAATTTTCTAAGGCAATATCTTTGTTTTAAGAAAATATACCCAACCTTTCCTTGAGAAGTCATCTATGAAAGAAGGAAAATATCTTGAGCCGTTGATGGATGGAGTTTGAGAGGGCCTTCATTTTGGGAATATCCTAGAACTCGCAGTTCGTAAATTTTGTGTTAAACATTCTATTTATCCATAAAATATTATTGAGTATCTTATTCAATAAAGTTGTTGATTTTGCATTATATTATGAAAATCCAATAAACATATCCATGGCTATAGTATGAATACTTTAACTTTATGTGGTGACATAAACATGATCAAGTTAATAGAGCCTAAATGGTCTATAAGTATATAGATGAAATTGGGTATCTCATCCTGGTAACACTATTGATGCGGTCCATTTTGTATAGGTAATACAAATGATGTGATCCATAGATCATTCATGTAGAGACATGTGAATGAGGGCATCCTATGCAATGAGTTTGCATATAAACTGGACCACGAAATAGTCACTTTTTCTTTATAACGACCGCTTACTGTTAAAACTGACTATTTCATATTTAAGTAACCTAGCATAACTCGATCTTAATCCTGAGTTAGCTATGAACTCCTGTTTATTCGAGATTATCCTTTGATTTGCATGGGTGAGAGTAGTCCAATAACATTGCTCAATAAGCCTTCCATTTTAGTGATAAGACCGGATGGATAGCTGGGGACATAGCCCTGTAAGATGGAATTTACTCCTAACCATTTTAGGGTTAGCAGATAGGTTGTTTGCTAATTCCAGGTCTTGAATAATCGGGGCCCTGCCCTGCCTTCTCATGGTAGAGAAGGACATGATTCACAAGCAGTATTATGAATCAAATTGTTCATTGGAGGGTCAGTGGGAACTTGAACAAGATGTAGTACAGGAGTAAAACGGTAATTTTGCGTAGTTGTAATTATGAACAACCTGTGAAGGATCGACTTACGGATTATGGTTTATATGGACAGAAATATATCTACAGTGAGAAGAGTGCAACTATCAAGCTATAGTGGTATGTCTTGATAGTTAACGAATAGTAATTAATTCGATCAAAGAGTTTTAACGAATTAATTACAAGCTCATGATTTGTAAGTCCATTAAGTTCCTCTATTAGCTCATTAAATTGGAATAACAAATTAAGTATTGAGGTATGAAATTAGGGTTATGAATTTGAAATGTTCAAATTCAAAGGGGTTTTCGATTGATTGTATATGATACAATTATAAACGTTTAATTTAATTGAAATTAAACGAAATTGGAAAATCAGTTAATATATAAATTATGATTTAAATATAAAATTGATTTATTGGTGATGTTGATATTTGATTAATTAATATTTAGATATTAAATGAATATTGTTTTAATTAAAAGTTTAATTAAAAATCAATTAAAATTAGTTTTATTTAAATTAATTATTTTGAATTAATTTTATAAAATTAATTTAATAAAATGGTTTTTGAAATCATATAAAGTTAAATGGGTTTTTCCAATTTTTGGGAAGAAACCCATTAACTACATTTGATGGAATATCATCAAATTCCAATTTCATTTTAGTGATGATCTTCAAGCTGGAGCTGCCCACCATGCAATCCTTTACATCACCATGCAATCTTGTACATTTGCATGAATTCTACTTATATATAGAAGCTCAATGCATGAAGAACTATTAAGCATTCTGAATTATACTTGCTGAAGTGATAACCTGAAAACCCTACATACCCCTCACTTGTTCTTCATCAATTCAGTTTGATTTAGTGTTTCCACCACACGTTCCAACTTGAGCATAGTAGAGAAAATCTCGATGGTAGTCCTCTTGAAGTTTCAAGCTCTATCTTGGTGGATTTCAGTTGAATTTGTGGAGGAAATCTTCAAAGATAATATGTGTTTCAAACCCTCTTACGAATATCGTATGAACAACATGCTTAAAACTCAAATTAAATGTAGTTTAAGTGCTTTTTGATTCTGTAGTCTTCCGTGGCATGATACATCATTCCTTCATTAAATGTAATCCAAAATTCCCTTTGATGTATGCTTAACTGTAGGAACCTTCATCTTGTTGTCTTTCCCATGATGCAATGCTCACAAAAGTTTAGGTTATCAGTAAGGCCTTTAGGCAAGATTCCCTATTTAGATTGAAATTGCATCCCTCTGCTGCTAATGTGGGACGATCTCTTATGCCACAGATCTGCTTCTGAGAGAGCTCCATCTAAGACAACAAAAGCTGTTTGGACCGTATGAACATCCTTAATTACATAAAGACCATTAATCTTTTCACCTGTCAGGATTGTTTTGGAGTCCTTTTTTACCACGAATAGGCCATCATGTCCACTATAGTGATAGCCAAGTGAATCCAACATACCCAGAGAGATTAAGTTCCTCTTCAAGATAGGAACATGTCTGACATTCCTAAGTAGTTTTACTAATCAATCTTTGAGTTTTAAGGTAACTGATCCAATGCCTATTACCTTGCAAGTGTTGTTGTTTCCCACATAGACTAAACCACAATTCCACTCTTTGTAGGTTGAGAACTGCCCTTTAGATGGGGTCACATGGAAGGTGCAGCCAGAATCAAGGATTCAGTCTTCTGCCTCTGCAATATCTTTGTTCCTTGAGTTGTGCTGTGTTGCTGCTAGGGCATCTGAATAGATGAGTGTGTCTTCTACCACTGCGGCTTTTGCTTGTTTGGCTTTCTTATTCCTTTTACTTGCTTCTTTTTTTAAAAAGAAACAATCCTTCTTGATATGGCCTATTTTGTGGAAGAAATTACACTTTAGTTTTGATTTGTCACCTTGGTTAGATTTATCTGTTTGAGTCTTGTCCTCTTTCCAATTGTTCTTGCCTTTTCTTTTAGCAAACAAGCCCTCAACATTATCTGATCTTTCTTTATTGACTGAAGTTCAAGCTCTTCGTCTTGAAGGCTGAAATAACAGTTTCTGTAGTAATTCTTTCCCTACATACTTCACATTTTAACTTCCCTGTAATCTTCTGGAATTGAATTTAACAGGAGAAATGTTTCGCTTTCTTCTCCTATCTGATCTTCCAACCATTTGAAATCATTGGACAATCTTTTGAATTCACTAAGATTGTCAGTTAGAGATTTACTCGGATCCATTCTGTAAGTGAAGTATTGTTCTCTCAAGTAGGCCCAATTTGGTAGATCCTTCGAAGCATAGATTTCTTCCAACTTTGACCATATCTGAAGTGTTGTTTCCTGATCTATCACCTCCAGTAACACATTGTCGCTAAGATTCAATACAATCGTACTGTAAGTTGTGATTTCAATGGTTTCTTTCTCTTCTGCAGTCAGAGTAATCACGAGTTTGGTTGGATCTAATAAGGCTTTGATTACCTTTTGTTGCCCGAGAATTGCTTGAATTTTAGCCTTCCACAGCTCGAAGTCTTCTTTCCCATCAAACTTGTTGATGTCATATCGTGCGACTGCCATTTCCAAAAGCTTTGATCAAGGACTGTCTTCTTGCACCTTTCTTGGTTGCTTGTGTGGCTGTGATACCAATCTGTTGTGATTTCTTTTCAGGATGAAGTGAAATTAACACTCAGCTTCACAAGTTTACAGACACAACAATTTCTCTCTTTAAAAGGAGAAAAACCACCACGGGCAAGCAAATGAAGAAAGATAAAAGCAATAACCACCAGAGAAAGACTCTATTTTACTTGGGCAAAAGAACACACACGATGAGAGTAAAAAGAAGACAAAAGAACTCACAGATTTTAGAGTGGTTCGATCAAAGATTGACCTACATCCACTATTAGGAAATATTATTGATTACAAAGAAAGTGAAAATATTACATCAGACCCCTTAAAATGGATAGGGCAAGCCCCTTTATACAAATTTATTTTAAAGTAACCAGTGGGTATTAACTGATTTTAATTTCAGTTTGAGCTTTAATAGAAACCCTTCACGGACAAAATGAAACTACAAGATGAAGAAATTGATAACAGGGGGTAGCTCAATTTGTGAAAGTGAACCTCAGTTTGAGGCAGCACCAATGGATTGTAGAAACAAACGGACAATCGATTGCAACTGAAGAAGAACCCATGGTCGACGGTGCTGAAGAACAGTGGATGATCAACGACGGTAAAGAAGAAATGACAGTTGGCGGCATTGAAGGTTTGATGGCGAACGACGAAGATGAAAGCGAACGAAAGAAGGAATGGAAAGCCTAAAGCGAATGAACGAAACAGCTGAATGACTAAACGCAGGGATAGATAGGGATAGATTTTTAAATCTTATTTTATTTTTAAAAAGTAAATAATTAAAATTAATTAATGACATTTAATAAATTACATAAATGGATGGCATTGTCATCCATTCGAATTACACTTGAACATGAACCTGACTATATCTTGTATAAACATTTATGGCTTTGCTTTTCGAACCACCCAAAATGCCTCATACCATTGAAAATAGTTGTCATCCCTTATAAACCCATGATCATCCCTTTATTTAACCGATGTGGAACTTTGATCGCATTCCCACCCAATAGTCATAAAAGAACAACAATTCCGAAACTTCATTTTTTTCCACAAAACACGTGTTTTTTCCATTTATGACACTTTTTTTTCACTCCTCCCTATCAATTTGGCTTTCACCCTTATGTCATAGAAACCCACTTTTGCTGCAGTGAAACTTTTAGTTTAGTATCTTAAAATCTCATAAAATATTAAAAATGCTTAAAACTGAATCGTTGTATTAGCAAACAATTGTTTTCTTTCTAATTAAACCTCATAATTTTAATTCTGTAGCCAATTCTTACATTATTTTTTAAGAAAAAATATATGGTATCATGTATTAGACACACAATTCGAGATGTCAATGATCTAGTATATATTTTTTAAAAGTTCAAGAACTATACATGACATAAATTTAGAAGTTATATAAAGTTGTGTCCCTAACATGAAATTGTAGATTTGTCACTGTTTGTATACCTATTAACTATGCTCACTTTGGCGATATTATATGATTTGAATATTATATTGATGCATCTAAATTTATATTAATATGAACTTGTCTCTCCTTACATAAAATCTTGGATCCACCACTGAGTTGACTAATGAAAACAATGACATGTTAGTTCAGTTGACAAATTTTTTGTGAGGTTTACAAGACATGCTTGTTATCTTTTCTTTTTCTTTTTCTTTTTCTTTTTTTTTTTTCTTTTTGACAATGTGTGAATGGGGGAATAAAACCTCTGATTTCAAGGTTAACAGTACAAACACTATGTCAGTTGAACTATACTCATTTTAGTACGTTCTCATTATCTCTTTAATGATGTTTAGGTAATGAAAATATTGGGATTTATGTCCTAAAGCCTGATAGTTAATTAGTTATTTGATATAATAATTTATTACTTTATATATGCAGTAATTAGTTATCCATTACGGGAAAAATCCAATGTTACTTTATGAGACTTGAAACAGTAATAAAGCCTAAAGGTTCTATAGTATATGGATTAAGATTAGATGCCTTATCTTTGTAACACTATGCATACGACTCACTTTGTAATTGTTACAAATATTGTAAGTGTTACAAATAACTTGATCCAAATCGTTCATGTTATGACATGCAAGTGGGGTATCCTATACAATGAGTTTGTATAAGACTGAACTGCAATATATTCAATCTCTCCTTGTAACACCATTGACTGAAGAGATTAACATTTCATAGAATAATCATGTAACTCGATCTAAATCCTGAGTGAGTTATGGACTACTGTCTATAAAGGTAGTCTTTTGATTTGTATAGGTGAGAGCGGCCCGAGTCGCTGACTCAATAAGCCTACCATTTTGGAGACTTGTTCAAGTGGGGAGCTGAGAACATAACTGCACAATATGGAATTCATTCCTTCTCACACTTAGATCAAATAGAGAAGTAATTCCCCTAAGTGCTGATTTCAGGTCTTGAACAAAGTATATCTATCCTCTCACTGGGCCGAGAGGGACTTGATTTATGGTAGAACCATTAACAGATTATTCATTAGAGAGATCAATGATACTTAAGGCGTAAGAGATAATTACACGGTAAAACAATAACTTGACTCAGTTGTAATTACGAACTACTCGTGAAGGATTGACTTATTGTAATGGTTAAATCCATGGATGCAGAAATATTCTACAGTGCGAAGAGTGCAGCTGTGCGTCTTTTGTGGAGTAACTCAGTTAATAAATGTTCATTAACATAATTAAAGAGTTAATTAGTTAATGTCGAATCATTGAAACTTCTAATCTGTAGGTCCATTAGGTCCCCTTGCTAGCTCACAACGGAAAAACAAGGACCAATAGTTTTGGAAGAATTTGATTTAATCAAATTATTAAAGAGAATAATATTAGTTGTATATGATACAATTAATAAAATGTTTATAGATATATTATCATATAAAGTTATTAAACATGTTGAATTTCTTAGGGGTGGAAATCCTAAGTAATAGAGAGCAAGGAACTTGATGCATAAGTCAACATGACTATAGAATTAAGATCTTAAAGACATTCAACATGTTTAAAGCTAAACCTATCAATATCCCATTAGCTCAGCATTTCAAACTATCAATTAAAAATTCTCCAAATGAAGATGAAGAAGATCATCTAAATTACATGTCACAGATACCCTATTCTTACATGTCACAGGTACATGGCTAGTCCTGGAAAGAGGCACTGGGAAGCCATAAAATGGGTCATAAGATACCTCAAAAAGACTCAACAAGCTAAACTAATATACAAACAGACCAAGCATGAGCCCCATAAAATCTATGGGTATGTTGATTTAAACAATGGAGGAGATTTAGACCGGAAAAGATCTATAACAGTGTATGTGATGTACCCTAAAGGAGATAAAGGAGAATTCTCTCCAAGAATCAAGATTGTTGATCTTTTATTAGAATGAAGAATGTATTTCATACAAGAAGGGAAAGTTCCTATTTATAGAGTTTTACGACAAGTGGGGGTAAAAAGTGAATTATTCTAGAATATTATCTAATTACTCAATTAACCCATATTCTTATTACATCATTCTACCCCTCCAAAAAGAAAACTCGCATTCAAGTTTTAAAAAGATAAAAAATTATGAAGCAAACAAGGAATGAAATAAACTTGCTCAACAGAGTATGACCAAACCAACATCCTACATTTTGAACAAACATATTATGATCAAAGGTATAAATTCGAGACAAAAAAATATAATATTACCACCAAAAGATGAACTTCTCCATCGGGCATAAACCCAAAAAAGATGTTTCCTTCAAGCTCATTCAAAACCGTATTCAAAGGACTAATCACTAAAAATCATATTCCAAAAAGAATCATTCAAGAATCACGTCTTCTTTATCATTCACTTCAAGTTCTTCGGCAGTTTCGTGATCCATTTCCAGCGCAATCACTGTGTTGTTATTCTTGCTTAATTCTTGCTCGGTGTTTGATACTTCTTTTCCATCGTCTTCGTTGGATTTTTCTTCTTCACTCGAAATTATTTCAAAAGCACATCTTTAAATTCTTGTTATTCTTCAATTTTATTGTAACATCCCGAATTTCAGGAAAATTTAAGTTAATTATCTAAAATTATTGAGTTTAAATTTCCCTCTCATTTGGAAACTTGGGGTTAAATTGAAATAATTGAAAAAAATTTATTGGTTAAATTGAATTTAATTGATTAGATATTCGAACGGATTATCTTGAAAATATTAAATTTTGCTTCCCTTTGATTTTGGATTTTAGGGCCAACTTAAAAAAAAAAAAAAAAAAAAAAAAAAAAAAGAGAGAGATAATTAATTTCATGTAGTTTTGAATTGATTTAAATATTTGGAAGGATTTAATTTGTATCAAATTTGGTGGATTTATGCCCTTTAATTTTAGTTTTTGAAACCTAAATTAAGATAATTTGAAAAGTTAATTGATTTCTAAATTTAATAGAATCTTTGGAGATTTTGGAGATATTGTGATAAAATATTTTATTTATCTTTTCAAAATTTGGAAAAAAATAAAAGAATTGAGATTTTTTTTTAAATTAAATGAGAGTGAAATGAGTTGAAAATTGGGGAGGAAGCAATTCGGATTTTCAGAGATAGCTTCCACAAAATTATTGATTTCTAGAGTTTGAACCATTGGATCGTGTTCAAATTTGGTCAGCCTGTTCGAGACATATAGAGTTTCATTGTGAACGGTTGGATTGTTGTTTGAAGCTCTGGTATGTTCGTAATTGCAGCTGAATAAAATCTGTAAACTAGAAATTCCCCTTCTCTCCCACTCTCGCAAACCTGCTCATGCAAGACCCTCCCTACCAGCCGCTAGCCTAAACAATTTATGTCCGACAGTAACACACGCTGTCTATCTATGGCAGCCACAAGTCAACGTGTCGTCGGCTGCCATTGCCCCTATCTTTGTCGGAATTTTGAGGAAAACCTTAGATTCAAGGTTTGGAAGTTTTGAGGCATTGACCATCAAGCTAGATATTATTTTGTTTTGAAGAAAATTAGTGAAGATCGATTAACTAATTAGATCGAGTATTGGAATTTGTCTTGGACAAACCACAACTTTAGGTTGATTCAAGTGTGCTAAAGAAGTTCTAAGGAGATTTTGTTTACGTTTTTTTACCAAGTTGAGGTAAGTAATTTTACTACTGGAACCGCCTTTGTGCCGATAAATTTATGATTTATGTTGGGGATTGTAAGACTAGTTACCAGGATAATTTTGTCTGTTCTGAGATTTAATGGACTATTTAGAAAAGATATATGAGCCTGTGATAATATGTCTGAAGCATGTTAATGTATGAGCATGATTTAGAATTTTATGAGATATATTAAAAGGACGATTGAGCATGACCCTAAATTATGAGTTAAGCAACACTACTACGGGAATGTCTTAAAGTTAGGTAAAAGTTAGAGCATTTTATTGATGTGCTTATTTATGTGATTTATTATGAATGTGTGTAAGCTATATGATGTATTATGAAATTTCAAATGTATGATTGTTTACATGAGTTAGTGCATGAAAGTGATGTACTAAAATGGATCCATTAATACTAGATTAATTACATATGTTGAGGTTAATTAACATGATCAAAACCTTGATCAGGAGATTTTAGAGAATTCATGATTATGTGAACGTTTTATGTAATATGAAGTTAGATGCAATATCTTTTCCTTTCCAGAGTATGTGACTACATGAAAGTGATGCACGTCCAAGGGCACTGGTACATGAAAGAGATGTACTAAGACTGGTGTGTATGAAAGTGTTACATACCTAGAGGGTACTGGGGTATACGAAAGAGGTACATACTCAGTGGGTTATGTGTATATAAAAGAGGTGTATACATAACCATATGTACGAAAGAGGTACGCATCCCTACATTTATAGAGAGGATCTGGAGTGTACGAAATAGGTACATACTCAGTGGGCTATGTATATACGAAAGAAGTGTATGTAACCATGTGTACGAAAGAGGTACACATCCTTACATTTATAGAGATGATCTAGGGTGTACGAAAGAGGTACATACTCAGTGGGTTATGTGTATACAAAAGAGGTGTATACATAACCATGTGTACGAAAGAGATACGCATCCCTACATTTATAGAGAGGATCTGGGGTGTACGAAAGAGGTACATACTCAGTGGGTTATGTGTATACGAAAGAGGTGTATACATAACATGTGTACGAAAGAGGTACGCATCCCTACATTTATAAAGAGGATCTGGGGTGTACGAAAGAGGTACATACTCAGTAGGTTATGTGTATACGAAAGAGGTGTATACATAATCATGTGTACGAAAGAGGTACACATTCAGTGGGTTATGTGTATACGAAAGAGGTGTATACGTAACCATGTGTACGAAAGAGGTACACATTAAGTGGGTTATGTGTACACAAAAGAGGTGTATGCATAACCATGCGTATGTAAGAGATTGTGTTTCCTTCGAGATTCACCAGAGGTTGTGGGTCCTATGAGACTTACTAGAGATAATGGGCATACTTAACTACAATAGGATAGAAATAAGTTTTTCATGTATGAATATGTCCCATGAAGAATAGAGCAGTTTATATGTTTCACTAGAGATAGGCATCTAGAGGACATAGATGCCTAGCCTGACCCCAGTAGTGGGGTTACTTATTGAGTATTTTATACTCACCCTTTCTCATGTTTATGTTTCAGATAAGAGTAGAGACGTGCCAGTGAATGACAAGCGAAATTCGTGAACGAGTCATTGGGACCAGTTTTATGCTTCCGCAAATGAGATTTAAACTTCTTTTCATGTTTTTCTTAGCTTTTAATGTTGATGTTTAAAACTTACTATTTAGAATCGCTTCCAAGTTTATTTATTATCATTTATGATTTATGGTACCCTACCGTTGTTTTTAATATTTGAAATTAAATGCAAAGTCTTTTAAATTTACCTTATTTAATTAGCATTTATTTCACCATAACAGAGTGTCGTTTTAAGTTTCATGCATGCATGTGTTCAGTAACGGCCTAACTTAAGTCCTAGGGGGTCAGGTCGTTACATTTATCTTCAAGATTTTCTATTTGGAAATTTTCCAACCATGATTCCTTTGTTTTTTCTTCAGTATATGAAATCAATCCGTTCTTGAACTCTTGCAAATGAATTGATAGTTGATCAATATGTTGAGTCATTTTCCCCAATGAACATTGGATTTCTTTTGTTGTTTCTTTATTTCCTCCAATAATATAGGATCTAAGTAGTCATTTTGTTGGATTCTTGAATATGTTTTAATTTCATGATGGGTATAGGACTCATCCACTGATTCTCTTGAATCAATTTTTCTTGATCGTGTTTCATAACCAAAAGAGTAATTTTGAGTCTTGAACGTTGTTCTTGAGCTGTAAAAATCCATTCTTGATGATTCTTGGTGATTCTTTAATTCATATAACTCTCAATCTTTACGTTGATATCTTGAAAATTGGGTTTGATTGGATCTTTGGGCATTTTTCCGATATTGCCGCCTTCTTATTCCGTCCCAAACTGTCCTTGATACATCTTCGAAATCACTAGAATCACTAGAATCAAATTTCCAATGTGGATAATGATAGGTTATTTGAGAAAATCGAGCATGGACAAAAATAGTATGTTGAAATTGTTCTTCAAAATCACTTGAGTCAGAATTTCAACACTTTTTTTTAAGTAAATTTGATTTTCTTGCCCATACCAATTGTTGTATTTTTTCTTTGATGCCTTCTTTGGTCGGTAATAGTCCATTCTTGCAAAATCTTGAAAAGTCTTTGGCTTCTTTCTTTCTTGGAATTTCAAGGGTTCTCCCTAATTAGATGTGTGTTGTTTGGCAACGAGCACAACTCACGAAGCTCCCTCTTGTGATCAACGTCGCCAAGGGTTTCCTGATCTTCTACCAACAGCAGTCAATCTTGGCCCAGACGGTCATTCTGATACCAATTGATGTAGCCTAAAGGAGATAAAAGGAGAATTCTCTCCGAGAATCAAGATTGTTGATCTTTTATTATAATGAATAATATGTTTCGTACAAGAGGGGAAAGTTCCTATTTATAGAGTTTTACTACAAGTGTGGGTAAAAAGGAAATTAACCTAAAATATTACCTAATTACCCAATTAACCCATATTCTTCTTACATCAGTTTGTCTTCCTAATTGGAAATAACGTAATCAACTGGAAAGCCATACTACAATCTGTAGTGGCTCTTTCCTCCACTTAGGAAGAATATATAGCCTTGTCCAAAGCAATCAAAGAAGCCCTATGACTCAAAGGCTTCCTAAATGACTATGAAATCACATAAAAAACTGTAAAAATTTAAGTGTCAACCAAAGTGCAATACATTTGTCGAAGAATCAAACATATCATAATAGAACAACCAAACATATCGACATCGAGTTTCATTTCATATGAGATCAAACACACGGGAGAAATTGAAGTCCTAAAGGTACATATCATAGAGAATGATGCTGATATGCTGACCAAACCAATAGCTTGATTGAAGTTCATACACACTATCTCGAGCTTATTGGCTTCACTGAAAAAGACTGAAAAAAGATAGGAAAGGAATGAGTTAGAATTTTTTGTTACTAATTTTCATTTCAAAGGAAAAATTTGTAGAAATTAATCTAAATGTTAATGGTGTGTGAAATTGAAAATCAGTTAACGTAGTTTTCATAACAAACTCATGCATGGCTAAAATCCATAAATAGAAGAGTTTAAAATGCAATTAGATAGAACACTTAGCAGAGATTTCAACCTGTAAAATTCTTCTGAAATTTCTCAATAAAAATTCTTCTCTCTTCATAGTAGATGTAGGCATTTTATAAGCCGAACCACTCTAAGCTTTTTGTGTTGATATTCTCTCTTTTCCTCTCTCGATTACTTGTTGAAATCTCCAAGTGCAATTTCATCATTTACCTCAATTCATCAAAGAATCAAGTAGAAGACTGATAATCAGAATAATAAACAAACTGAAAGAAGCAAAATAACATAAAGAAAGAAGAAGAAGAAGAATGTACCTGAGGAGAACAAGGAGTACCAAAACGGGGAAGAAAGACTGAATAATTTTCTTCTTCATTTTGCTTGTTTTTGTTGCATGTAAAAGGAAAGGACAGAGCACCATGCGTACAGCCAATCTGTTTCCATCTCTGCCCTCGCAATAGTTGTTAAAAGGTAATATTTTAGTTGTTTTAAGGTATAAGAAGATTGATTTAAGAAAAAAAATGTTTTTTAAAAAACTCATTTTTATTTAAACATATTTGATAAAAATTGATTAAAATACACTTGAAGAACTATTTTGAGTGGTTGTCAAACACTTCAATTTCTTTCGAAATGACTTATTTTTAAAATTAAACACTTGAAAATATAATCTAGACACACCCTTAAATTGTCTTAGGTATTTTGGGTTGGTAAAAGATTTATTTATTTTTAGTATAAGGTATATATGTGACGAAACTATGAAGAAAAATAGCATTTTTTAATAGAAGATATAAGTGGAATGCTATGAATATGAAGTAAAGGAATAAGAAATATAAGACAAAACACAAATACCATCGTTATAAATATGAAAAATAGATAATTAATAAAGTATAGAGGGTTTGCTCATTAATAAAGAAGTGAGGTGAGTGGGTATATGGCATATGATAGGAGAATCCCAAATTAGGTTTTATTCTTCGCATATTTTTGCATCCCAAATTAAATATATACTTCTTTTGACATAATTTTTGCAACTTGTAGAGTATCTACAAATTTTATGTTAGGTCATATATTTGTTGTTAATAGCCTTTTTTTTTTTTTTTTTTGCTTATTTTTAGGAGTTATTTTTTTTCAACCGTTGGTTTACTAAAATAAATCACCAACATTCAATCCTTAATTTGAGGGATTTGTTTATTTTTATTTGAGTTTTAAATTTGCTAATATTTTGGTTAGATATTTTGCTAGGGGTATTTTTGATATTTGATAAATTCTATTAAAAATTCTAAAACAATCATTTGGCCATTTATTCAAAATAAAGGTTTGGTGGCCACTTTTTATAAAGTTCATTAAGTTATGATCATTTGTTCAAATAACCCAAAAAATAAAATGGTAACCCACAATTTTATCACTCTTATTCTCACCCATTTTCCCAAGTGTTTTCATTACTCCCAATTTGCTATTTTTGTCTTTCTCATGTGTCTCTTCACATTTACCCTTATCCTCTTCTCTCTTCTTTTACTGTCTGGTTCGTCTTTCTCATCTTCTCTCTTTGTACTTTGTCTGACTCTATGAGTTTTATTTTCTCTTTTCTTCCACAATTTGTCTTTTCTCTTTTTAAATTTTCTTTCTATGGTTGTAAAATTTCTTTAGCCCAAAATTTTAAATTTTTTTGGGATTTATGTCCTAGGTTTGGATCTGTATGTTTGCATTTTGATTCCCTCCTGTTCTGTTCTTCTTTGCATGTTAGATTAGCCTACGGTTCTACATTTTTTTTTCGAATTTATGTTCTGAGTTTGATTCTGTATGTTTGTGTTTTGATTCTCTCATGTTTTATTCTTCTTTGCATGTTAGATTAGCCCACGCTTGTCTGAATTTTCTTTTTCTTCTATTTGCTCATTGATATTGGGTCGATTTCATGTACAATATTGCATGGTAGATCTGTTGTGTGTTATGGTTTTTTTCCTATATAGATTTTTTAATAGATTTGTTTGGTGTTTAGAAATGGAGAAAAAATATGTTATGTAGTTGAGTGTTCAAAAATTGAATCCAATATTTCTGGTTTAGTATATGAATACTTTGTAGAGAATTTGTTATGTTTTGAGAATAGGAAAGAATCAGATTTTTTTTTTTTTTTTTGTCTTGGAAAAGTTAGAAAAATGTGTGTATAAGAAAATCAAAATCAACCATAGAAAAAAAAAAAAAAAAAAAAAAAAAAAAAAAAAGACAAAATCAATTTCATTTAGAAAAACTGTACCAGATATCCCAACTCAACTCAATTTTGCACCCCACATACAAACTTTCCGACTCAATTCAACTCAACTCAGCACCCCAAATATAGATACTAATTACCAACTCAACTCTGCATCCTAAACACAAACAATTTAACTCTTCAGATAATTTAACTTCCCAGATAAAAATTATCAACTCAACTCCGTGTTTTTATTGCGTGTCAAATGCCCCCTTAGTTAAGTACATGCTTAATATAATCATATCTTTATTGTTTTTAAAAAAATAAATATCAAGAATCAAAAGAGAACGAATAGACTTAATTTTAAATACTTTTCGTCCATAGACAACCCCACTACATCCTAAATATTTTTTCTTCCACAGAAATCTCCACCACATAATTGACGTTGAGAAAAAAGTTAGTATGATATATGAAAGGTCAACGATTTGTTTGGATCTAATGGTGTTGTAAACTGCTACATCAAGAAATATTTGATAATATAGAGTTCCATCTCAAAGTTAATTGACAATGAAAAGAGTAGTCAATCTATCTTATTAAGAGTATGAGATCCCTTTAATTTTTCAAACGTGTAATTCACATTCAGGAAAGGCTTATTATGAATCTAAGACCATTAGATTCCACTTGAAGAAATTGAAGCAAATTGTCGACCTTTCGCATCATACTAATTAAGGTTGTGTCATTGTATCCTAATTTTCCATGGTGTAAGTGACCAACCACCCATTTCCCATTATTGAAAAGCTTTTTTGTAGAGCAGAAATTAAAATGGCGGAAGAATTGGAGGTGTTCGGTTTCTGGCCAAGTCCGTTTAGTCTGAGAGTGGAGTTGGCTCTCAAACTCAAAGGCATCCAGTACAAATACTTGGAAGAAGATGTGCTGAACAATAAGAGCGATTTGCTGGCGAAACACAATTCAATTTACAAGAACATCTATGTTCTACTGCACCATGGAAAACCCATTTTAGAGTATCTTGTAATTCTCGAACACATTGAAGAAGCCTGGAAACACAGCCACATCTTGCCCCAACATCCCCATCAAAGAGCTCTTGCAAGGTTTTGGGCTACGTTTATCTATGGCAAGGTACACAAAGACATGCCTGCCCTAAATTTTAATTTTTTATTTCCTCTTTTCAAATTCTTGCTTTGTATTTTTCTACTTTCGCTAAACTTTTGATTAGATGTTTCATCTGATGATCATTTTTTTAAATATATATAAAGCTTATAAAGATTAGAAAAATAATTAGGTGTTGCTTGGACTATATCTATGTTTATGCAGAGGAAAACTCTCAAATAAAAAACTCAGTTTTTTATTTATTAAAAAAATGGTTTTTAAAATGTTTTTCGTTGTGTCTGAAAGAAGGGAAAGAGGGTGTTGCGACTAATAATTGCTCTAAAAGATCACTAGGTATGAAGTTATTTCTTTTGTTATTTACTTTATAACAGGAGTTATTTTCAAATAAAGAAAAATGAACCAACTTATTTACAAATATAACAAAATTTCGTTATCTATTGGTGATAGATCACAATAGACCACGATAGACATTTATCAATGAGCGATAGACTGCTTTAAATGTCTATCGCAGTTTTTTGCCCACTGATAGATATGTATCACAGTCTATCACTGATAGTGATATTTTGCTATATTTGAAAATATTTTAACAATTTTACAATTTAAAACAATTACTCTAATAGTAATGTCTGTTTTAAAATTATAGGTCCAATTTTTTTTAATATAGTTTTTAAAAATAAAAATACTTAGGTGCATGTTAGGCTCCACCTATTTTTGTAGATTCCACCAACTTATTTCGGTCTTAATTTGGCACTTGACAAATTCTTCTTACTTCTTTTTTTAAATTATTTAAATTATTATTATTTTTTTTCTTTTAACAAATTGGATAATAGTTGAGATGTTACAAAAGATGAAGATCGTGTTGAAAAAAACCTTCCACTTATACTGCAAGAACAAGTAGAAAATAATTTAAAAAATAAAAGAAAACAACAAAAACAAACACAATAATTTATATGAAAAACTATAAAATGGAGAAAAACCACAATCTACTAGAAAAAGAATCCACTAAATGAAAACTTTTTAGAATTACAATAATACTCTCTCAAAGCATTTTATTAATCATATTTTCTCCTTTCTCAAATTATATATACAAAAATAGGATTTAATTAATATGAATTAGCACACCCAAGCTTTGAAGCGTTTTTAACTACAACAATTGAAACCAAAGTCAAAGGCTCCTTTTATAGTGTTTGGATTGGAGTAATAAAACTAGGATTGAACTAATTTGAACATTTTCAAAGTATTAGGATTGAACTATCTTCTAATATTTTGCAAAAACTATTCAGACCATTATAAAAAAAATGATGAGAACACAAATATAATTTTTAAAATCAAATGGACGGTCCGTGGAATTTGTTGCCTAATTCTGAACCAGATAAAATAATTGTTCCTATTAAATATGTAGTAGTGATAGTATGGATCGACTCTTCCTTATTAGGATTAAATTGGTTACAGTCCTAGTTGGTTTATTTTACCAACTCACCACAACTCTTCTTTCTTCCAATGTTTTAATGACTCCACCCATTGGCCACTGTCAACGACTATCGCTGTCATACTCTGAGAACTAACTCTGGGATTCAACAACCACATCTGATGATAACTCTGACAACCACTTTCGATAACAACTTCAGTGAACAACTCCGAGCTCCGACAGCCACCTCCGATAACAACTTCAGTGAACAACTCCGAGCTTTCGATAACCACATTCGATGACAACTCTGGCAACCAACTTTGAGCTCGACAACCACTTCAATGACAACACCAGTGATCAACTCCAAGTTCCAACAACTACCTTTGATGACAGCTTCAACAACCAACTCTGAGTCCCCCACAACCACCTCTAATGATAACTCTGGCGACCAACTCCAAGCTCCAAAAATCACCTTCGATGAGAACTCCAGCGACCAACTCTGAGCTCCAACAACAACCTTCGATGACAACTTCGGGCTCCAACAATCACCTTTAATGAAAACTTTGGCTACCAGCTTTCAAGCTCCGACAACCACCTTCGATGACATCTCCGGTGACCAACTCCGGGCTCTGACAACCTTCACGTGACCAACTCCGACAACAAATTCTGGGCTCCAGCAACCACTTCCGATGACAACTTTGGTGTCCCAACTCTGGAGACTACCTTCGCGCGATCAACTCTAACGACCAATTTCAGGCTCAGACAACCACTTCCGACAATAAACTCTGATGACCAACTCTGACAACTACTTTCGTTGGCTCCGACCACCACCTCCAACTATAAAATTCAACAAAAAACACCTTCGATGATCAGTTTCGATGACCACCTTCGAACGAGCAACTTCGACGACCATCTCGAGGCTTTGCTAACTCTAATACCACCTTCATGCGACCAACTTTAGGATTAGACAATCACCTCCATGTTGGGTTTTATTTCCTAAAACTCGTGGTTTGTAAACAATAAACTTATTCTGTTAATCAATAAAGATGTTATTGAAGTTTGATTCAATAAAGTTATTATTGAATGTTTGAATTGCTCATTTCATTTTAGAAATAACCTAAATCCAATAAACTAAGATCCATTGCTATTACATGAATACTTGAACTTTATATGGAGACATAAGAATGAATTAAGTTCGAGTAAATAGCCAAAATGGTCTATAGTATATGGATAAGGTTGGGTACCTTATTCTAGGGACACTATCGGATGTGGCCCACTTTGTAGATGTTACAATTATTGTAACGTACTACAAATGAAGTGATCATGATTCATTCATGTGGATACATGTGAGTGGAGGCATCCTATGCAAAGCGTTTTGTATACGATCGAATCAAGAAATAAGTCACTTTTACTTTGTAACGTTATTTACTATTTAAGACAAACTATTTCAAAACGATGACCCAGATAACTTGACCTTAATCTTAAGTTAACTATGAACTCCTGTTTATTCGGGATTATCCTTAGATTTGCATGATGAGGGTTGGCTCAACAACGCTAGCTTAATAAACCTCCCATTTCAGGGGTAAAATCGAGTAGATAGTTGGGGACATAAGGTGCAAGATAGAATTCACTCCTACCCACTTTTAGGGATAGCAGAGAGGTTGTTCCCTTAAGTGTTGACTCCGTGTCTTGAACAAGGGATCTCACCATCTCATTTGCCCGAGAGGAGCTCTTTAGTGATTGGATCACAAACCAATTGTCCATTAGAGGAACAGTAGGACTTAAATGAACAAGATGTAATCTTGGGGTAAAACAGCTTTTGACCTAGCCGTTATTACGAACAACCTATAAAGGGTTGACTTATTGATTATGATTATATTGAATGGACGCAAATATATTTACAGTGAGGGGAGTACAACTATTGGACTTTAATGGAGTGACCTGGTAGTTAACGAATATTGGTTAATTCGGGTTAAAGAGTTTAACTGGTCAATCTCGAATCGTTAGAATCCATGATCTATAGGTCTATTAGGTCCCCCTACTAGCTCACAAACAGATTAAACCTTAGAATCACGTGATGAGAGAATTTGAAACGTTCAAAATTCGAATTGAGGGAAGCATTAATTATATGAGATATAATTAAACGTTTAATTATCGAATTAAACGAAATTGGAGAATTGAATAATATTTAAATATGATTTAAATATTAAAATTACATGAATGAGGATTCATGTTTGTGGAATTGGTAGTAAATCTAATTTAATATTGGATATTAAATTAATTAAATTGTTTAATTATATTAATTTTATTTAAAATTTAATTGTTTGAAATAATTTTATCTAAAATTGAAAATTTGAATTTCATGAAAATTCAAATAATAAAAATCACTTTTAAATTTTAAATTTAAATTTTGAAAATTTAATTTAAAATATTAAGGAATTGATTTTTAATTAATTAAATTGATTTTGAATCAATTTAATTTGTGAGTAGGTTTATCCCACTTTTAACTTGCAAACTCAATTCCCACTTTAAATCTCAAGTAGGTGGTGTCAAGATATGGTGCAATTAAGATTGCATCAGAACCACATTCTTGAGGTTGTGATTCTATTCATGCAAAATTGAATTTTACTGGTGAGGATTAAAGAAGTGTTCTTCAACTTCAGCTGAAAAACCAGTGTTTTCCTTCACAAAATTCCCTGACATTTCTAATTATTTTGGGTTCACCACCCAATCTAAGAACCAAGAGAATAATAAGAAAGATCAAGTGGTGGTTTATAAGCTTTTGGAGTGAAGCATCAAGCTGACTTTGTGGATTGAAGAAGGTCTTCAAAGGTAACTTCTCAAAACCCTCTTTTTATCTCCTGAACAGGCTTTCTTAATTGCTAAAATTGATTAATTAGAGTGTTGAATATTCATGTTTGTTTTCGCTAATTGCATGCTAAATCCAACACTCCAACTACAAACTCTAACGAAAATAATCTACGATGATCAACTTCAATGACCAACTTTGCGCGATCAACTCCAAACTCTGAAAACCACCTCTGACGACAAACTCTAATGACCAACTGCAATACCACCTTCATGCGAACAATTTCAGGCTTCGACGACCACTTTAGACTACAAACTCCACTGGAAATCATCTTCGATAATAAACTTCGACAACCACTTTTGACTATTATAAGAGTGATGACTATTAAATTATGTTATAGGGTTGTTGATTATATAAATAATAGTATTTTGTCTACATTAAGAGCAATAATTATACGTAAAAATTTGTAAAATATATTTTTATTTAATTGAATTCATATATCAAATGAGTATTAAGAATATTTAGATGAAAAGTATGTATGTGGTTGAAAAATATGTAACATATAATTTAAAAAAAAAAACATAAAATGAAGATTTTAAAAAAAAAACATTTTCTAGCAAGAATTAGTGAAAAATGAAGATTTTTTCTCTGATGATCCTTCAAATTTGAAGAAATTGAAAGTGAGATTGTTGAAGAAATGTGGTGACATTCCATTGGCTGCTAAGATGATGAGAGAGATTCAATTAAAAAGATACATGATAGAGTAAAAATATAAAGCAACAACAGAAAGAAGAAGAAAAAGAAGAAGATAATGAAATTCATGGAGAAAAACTAGGAATAAAACATTTTGATTTCTTTTTGGTTTCTCATTTTATTTAACCATATTTTTTTTTGCAAGAAATGTAATGTGTTAATTTTTGTTCATTACCCAAAAAAGAAAGGAAAAAAATATAAGCTTTAAAAATTAAAAGAAAAAATTGCAATCCATATTTTATTCAAACAAAGATGGATAAAATTATTGGATAAAAAAATTAAAACAAAAATAGTAATCATAAAAGAAGATTATTTAAAGTTAAAAAACTACACCAGATAGCCCAGACATATGAACTCAACTCTACACCCAAACTCAGACATATGAACTCAGACCAAATAATTCTACACCCAAAACACAGATATATGAACTCTGCAGATATATGAACTTCAGTCATTCTATCTCAATTCAGTACCCCAAACAACCCCTAAGAGTTGTGTTACCTCTTTTACAAGCTTAATAAGCTTCAAGTAGAAACAGAGATAGTAGAAGAAAAGGGATTTACATCCATGATAGAAGGTCTCTTGATATTCTTTACTGATTTCAAAACCAAAATACAAAGAACAATCAAAGTTGTAGAAGAGAAATTATAGAGTAAATCACTCATTCAATTTTCTTCACACTTTAGAGGAAGAATCAAAGCTTGAAAATGCTCTCACACAGACTCTAAGAAAAAGTAGAGATTAAATGGCTATATGAGCTCATTCGAAAGTCCCTTTAGCCAATCTTCGTCCTTCACTCAATTTTACTAGCACGCTCCATCATCCAATGCACACATGGCATTTGTAACAAATTCAGTGGAGGAAGAATCTATTCTTCCAACTCAACTTCTTACAGCTCAATAGGCTTCAAGCAGATATTGGATCCAATCTTCTTCTTCAGACAAATATGAGGCAAAACAAGCCCAATAAAGAAGCTTAAACCAATTAATTAAAGCTAAATAGAATCTGGCCCAATAGTACTTATGGACCTCAATGTATTAGGCTAACAATAATGCAACAATTCTCTACCTTGCTACATAATACATCAGTAAAAAGATATGACTATATAAGATCTTCTCCAAAAAAATTTGTTCATAATGAACTAACTTTAAGCCTTCAAACAACTCTCAAGTTTATGTGTTCTCAATGATTTTGTCAAAGCATCAGCGACATTTTTAGAAGATAAAATCTTTTCAATTCTAACCTTACCTTTTATTATAATGTCCCCTATAAAATGATACCTTACATCTATATACTTGGTCCTTTCATGATAGGTCTGATTCTTTGATAGAAAAACAACACTTTGGCTATCACAAAAGATAACCAATTCATCCTTCAAACAAACTTAAAACTCTTCTACTAATTCATCAAGCCAAATTGCTTCTTTAAATGCATCTGTTAAAGCCATGTATTCAGCTTCTGTGGTTGAAAAATCAACCACCGATTGTAAGGATGATTTCCAACTTACTGTATTTCCAAAGAACATAAAAACTAGACCAGATAAAGATCTCTGCTTGTTTTTATGTGTAAAACTTGTGAGAACTTCTTGATTGCTCAAGTGGTTTGAATATAACAGCCCATATGACACGGTTCCTCTAACATATCTTAATATCCACTTAACTGCTTACTAATGATATTTCCCTGGATTAGCCATATATCTACTAACAACACTTAAACAATGAGCTAGATCTAATTTGCTACAGACCAATAAGGTACATTAGACTCCTTACAACACTTGCATATGGCATAACTTGCATTTGATCCCTCTCATCGTCAGTTTGAGGTTAATGTTCTAATGATAGCTTAGAATGAGATACAAGAGGTGTTGAAATAGATTTAGTCTCATTCATACTAAATCTTGTTAACATTTTCAAGTAGTATGTTTCTTGGGACAGTTTCATAGTGCCTATATCTCTGTTTCTATCAATATTTATTAATTGTTTTTTTTTCCCAAGGCCTAGATCTTTCATATCAAAAGCTCCTTTTAAATCACTTTTTAGCTTATTCACTTCTTGTCTATCTACACTTGCTATAAGCATATCATCAACGTATAGCAATAAGAAAATTGAATGTCTTCAACTTCATGTCTAAAGTATATAAAATGATATGTCATGCTTCTTTTAAAACCATAGGACATCATAAACGAATCAAATTTGAGATACCATTGTCTTGGTGTTTGCTTTAGACCGAATAGTGATTTGTTGATAAAATAATCATACCATTGTCTTGGTGTTTGCTTTAGACTAAATAGTGATTTTTTGAAAAACAAAAAAATACCTTATTTTCAATTTCCTTACTTGTGAATCCAAGAGGTTGATGCATATAGATAGTTTTTGATAATTCTCCATGCAAGATTGTTATTTTGACATTCGATTGATCCAGTTCCATGTTGTACTCAGGGATTAATGACAAAAGCATTATTTTTTAGGCATGTGTCACAACTAGTGAGAATATCTCGTTGTAATCCACCTCTTCTTTTTTCTTTTTTTTTTATTAAATCCCTTCGCAACAAGCCTTGCTTTTAACCTTGGTGAATTTTAATCCACTTACATTCCAGCAGCTTTTACTTTTGAGGTTTATCTACCACTTACCAAATTTTGTTTTTAATGAGGGAGTCCATTTCCTCTTGCATAGCTTGCTACCACTTAAAGCTATCTTTAGAGTTCATAACATCTTCAAATGCCAATAGTTCATTATCTATATCTTCTAATTTAGTGCAGAATGCATAATGAATAATATTAGCATCTGTATACCTGTAGGAGGTTTAATCTGCCTTCTTCTTCTGTCTCTTGCCAGGGTATAAGACTGGAGATCTTCTTCTTGAGATGTTTCTCTTTCAGAGTATCCATTTAAGAAACATCCTCTGAACTTATTTGGTCTTCTATTTCATTAGAAGACTGCTTTGGCACCTCAAATTCAATATATATCTTAGATGTTGCCTCTTGACTTTCTATTGTCTTCTTTTCTTTATTGTTGGACAATGCCATTTTTGTTTCATCAAATATTACATCCCTACTTATGATGCATTTCTCTTTTCCTTCTTCAATACACCATAATTTGTAGCCCTTTACTCCTTGTGGATAACCAAGGAATAGACACTTCTTTGCTCGATTATCTAACTTATCTTCTTTGGAATGTGCACATCCAAAGACCCTCTAGTTAGATAGATCAGAAGGATGACCCGTCCATTCTTCCATGGGAATTTAAACTCAATACCTGAATATGGACTTCGATTGTATAAATAGGTAGCATTCTCTAATGTTTCTCCTAAAAAATTCCTTGGTAAGTTAGCATTTGACATGAGACATTTGACCTTCTCTATCAATGTTTGGTCCAGTCTTTTTGCCAGGCCATTAAGTTGGGGTGTTCCTTTGATTGTTGCCTTTGAATGCCATCTCTCTCACATAGAAGCTTGAATTCATTACTCAAAAATTCCAAGCCATTGTCTGTTCTCAACGACTTCAGCTTCTTCTTTGTTTGATTCTCAACCAGGTTCTTCCATTCAACAAATTTTCTGTAGGTCTCAGCTTTGCCTTTCAATAGATATGTCCATACTCTCCTTGAAAAATCATCAACTATAGAAAGAAAATAACGAGATCCACCCATTTTTTGTGTTTGCTGGCCCCTATAGGTCAACATTTACATATTCTAGAATTGATTTGGAAGTATGCAGCCCTTTGTCGAAAGAAAATTTGGTTAACTTACATAAAAGCAGTGTTCACAGATACCCAAGCTGATTTCTGATGTAGTTCCCTGCCGTCCTTGTTTAAAGAGTTGTTTCAAACCTGTCTCACTGATGTGCCCTAACCTCTGATGTCAAATTCGAGTCTTAACTTGATGCTTCTAAGATACAGTAGTTGTGGAACCAACAATTGTGTTTCATTCTAAGACATAAAGTCCATGTTGAAGCTTTCCTTTTGACTTTAGTATCACTCCTTTTATAACTTTTATGGTACCATTTTCAAGTTTGCAGGAGTAGCCAGTAGTGTCAAACAATCCAAGAGAAAAAGATTTCTCTTCAAATATAGAACATACCTTACTGAAGTGAGTTTCCTGACCTGTCCATCAAACATCCTCATAAGTACAATTCCAGTGCCTTCAATATTGCATTCATGATGATTCACTAAGAGTACTTTTCCTCCATCAATTTCCTTAAATTTATGGAACCAATGTCGATTAGGACTCATATGACAAGAACATTTGGCCATTTGAGATTGTTACCCCTTCAGCATCTTGATAATTTTCAATCACATTAGCATTCTAAGTGTCCTCTTCTTTTCTATTTTCATTCTTCCTCTTATTTTTCAGCTCAAAAATTATGTTTTCTAATGTGACATTCTTTGTGACAATAGAAGCTTCTTTACTTTTCCTTGAGACTTTAATCTACCACGACTATTGTTCTTATTGAATTTCTTCTTAGGTCTTCCTCTAACCATCAAGGCCTCAGGTTCTTTCCCTTTTGCTTTTCTCAATTCCAAATCTCTAGATATTAGAGCATTTAAAACTATATCCATCGTAAGACTATCTCTACCATATTTTACAACCATTTTAATTTCATTATAGGAATCTGGTAGAGACTTTAACAATATTATGGCCCTATTCTCATCCGACATAGTTTCTCCAATGTTACTAAGATCCAGCATGACTCGATTGTACTAATCTAGAATGTATTCTAGATCTTTAGTAGGATTCATTTTAAAACCAAGGAACCTCTCCTATACAATTTATTCGTGAGAGATTTTGTAGATAAATTGGATCAAGTTGTTTCCATACCTCAATTGTTGCATTTGCATCATTAACTTTCCTTAAAACATTGTTTGCAAGATGTAAAATGATGTTGCTATATGTTATTTCCTTCATCTCAGAGATCTCTTCAGGCTTCATAGTCATCATTGATAGATCTATCTTCTCATCCAAGGCTTTGGCTACCTTTTATTGCACGAGTAATGCATTCATCTTCTTCTTCCAAATAGCGAAGTCACCCTTTCCATCAAAACGCTCAATTTGAAATTTCGCCGCCATGGACTCCAGTTTCAATTTCAATCCAAGCGACTAAATGCTAAGGGCTCTGATACCAAACTGTTACCTCTTTTGCAAGTTTAATAAGCTTCAAGTAGAAACAGAGATAGTAGAAGAAAATTAGCAGCAAGAAAATGATAAAAAGAGAAAGAACTCAACACATAAAAATTATAGTGGTTCAATCCCATAAAAGGGATTTACATCCATTGTAGAAGGCCTCTTGATATTTTTTACTGATTTCAAAACCAAAATACATAGAACAATCAAAGTTGTAGAAGAGAAATTACAAAGTAAATCACTCATACAGTTTTCTACACACTTTAGAGGAAGAATCAAAGCTTGAAAATGCTCTCACACAGACTCTGAGAAGAAGTAGAGATTAAATGGCTATATAAGCTCATTCGAAAATCCCTTCTACCACTCTCCGTCCTTCACTCAAATTTTGCTATGTATTTTCTAACAAACTTCAGGTGCTTCACATGCTCCATCATCCAATGCACACATGGTATTTCGTAACGAATTTAGTGGACGGAGATTCTATTCTTTCAACTCAGCTTCTTACAGCTCAAATGGGCTTCAAGCTGATATTGAATCCAATCATCTTCTACAGACAAACATGAGGTAAAACAAGCCTAATAGAGAAGCTTAAATCAATTAATTAAAGCTAAATAGAAGATGGCCCAATAGTACTTATGGACCTCAATGTATTAGGCTATCAATAATACAACAAGTTGCTATAAAAGAAAATGGAGCATATTGGTCAATAGAAATATCAAGCAATTTAAGAAAGAAGAGAAAAATGGGAGAAAAAGTGGAGGTGTTTAGGGCACGGTTCAGTCCTTTCAGTCGTCAAGTAGAATTGGCCTTGAAACTCGAAGGCATTGAATATGATTATATTGAAGAATAAATATACAAGAAGAAGAGCAATTTGATCCTTAGATTCAACCCTATTTACAAGAGGAGACTTGGAAGGAGAATCTTGTTTTGCCTCAACATCCTTATCACAAAGCTCTTGCACTCTTTTGGGCCAAGTTCTTGGATGACAAGGTAATACTTTTGGGATTTTATATATTTTTTTTTTTACTTTCTTTTAATGAATTTTAAATTTATTATATGATATTTGAATGGATAAGTTTGTTATGTGATCTACAAATTTTGGTGTAAACAGGTGTTGGGAAGTGTTGAAGCATCGATATAATTAAATTTTATTCTAACTTGTCAGTTTAAGCTTTTGAATTAACTGATATAATTTAGCATCATGTAAAAAGTTTCATGAAATTCAAATGAGTATTCGGTACAAATTTTGAATTTGGTTTAAGAATGGTAAACCTATAAAGATACGATCTTGAAAAGGCAAGTTGAAGATCTCATATTGGAAAAATGACGATCTTTATATATGAGTTATTACTAATTTTATTACCAATTAGTTTTTAGATGAAATCTATGTTTATCTATTATAATCTTTAAACATGCACTTAGGGTTTAGGGTTACCCTGCGTTCTAAAACTAACAAATAAAGATGAGTTGAAAACTTAAATATAGTAGAGAATCGACACACAGATTTATAGGTTTATTAATAGTGTGTTAGCTACATCCATGAAAAGATGGAGGAAGCAATGTTATTATAGATAAAATTTTAGATCACAGTGTTAGAGATGTCAATAGGGTTATAGAGTTTATATAAAACACAATCTACTAAATCCTAGGGCCAAAATCGTTAATAGTGCAAATAACATAAACGAAGCGCCCAGATATCAAATTCAAAGCTATCTAACACCCATCTTCCACACAAATGGCTAATATTCTCTAGACCCCATTTGATGACTAATTTATCTCTAAAAAGTAGATAACACAAAATAAAGAAATACACAGATCATGAGAGTAGTTGCGTAAATTGGGAGAATTTGCTCCCACTCGAAATTTTCAAGGGCATGTAAAAAACGATGATGGATCTTTAATATAAACTTCATTTTTTAAAATAAAAAGCTAAAAACAAAATCGTTACTAAACAAGGTTCTCATTTCTCATTTTATTTTTTTATTTGTTTTTGTTGAATTTTCTCTTGAATACACACACAACTTCTAGGTGCAATAATCAGAGCAAGAAGAAGGTAAGGAAAGAGAAAGAAGAGGCAATAGCAGCTGCATGTGAGGTATTGAAAGCACTAGAAGATGAAATGAAAGGTAAGAGAATCTTAGGAGGGGATTATGGCCCATTATGATTGATATTTAAATGGAATCCCATCACGATTACACCAATTTTCATTATGGATTGGTAGGTGTGACCTTAGTCATTAAAACATATTGAGACAATCATTGTAGATCAACCAGCAACCTGTGGAGCAAGTAATTATCTTTAGATCATCACTTTTAAAATGATTCTCAACTATCTATCATCTCATTCTTGTATTTTTTTTATTTTTTTTTATTCATTTGTTGTATTGTTGATGAGTAAAAAAATATAATTTTTATGAAATCGACAATTAAAAAATATAGAAAACATAAAAAAAAATAGAATCAACACACAGATTTACATGGTTCACTAACAGTGTGTTAGCTACGTCCATGAGCCAAAGAGATAACGATTTTATTAGAGAGAATGTTTACATATTACAGAACAATGTCTCTAAAGTTAGAGAGTTTATATAGTGCACTTCTCTAAATCCTAGGGTCATAATCGTAAATTACCAATCAAATAATGCTAAATACAAATTCTGCTTCGATCATTCAAAGCATCATATAACAGATTCAAGACATTCCAACAAATCTCCACCGTGACTTGAATTCTCTCACACTTTATTAAAATGTATTTATTCATTTATCACTGGTATTATTTATTTTTATTTTATTTAAAAAATATATATATTCGTCTCTAAATTTTAAGTCTAGTATTTATTATTACACCTTTATCCTTTAGTTTTGACTATAATTTCTATTTGGTCCTTAGATTTCAAAATGTTTAATTCTTACATTTAAGCTTTCTATTTTCTTTTTATTTATCTCTAAGTTTCAATATTTTACACTTTTACTCTCGCATTTTCCCTAACTTATATTTGGTTTTTGGCAATAACTTTAAGTAAACTAATTTTAAAAAATATGGTAATTGTAATAGGTATCACTTTTTGGAATAATAATTAAGTGAATAACAACATATTTAAAGAATTGTAAATATAACAAAATCTATCAATGACAAATTTTATTGCTGATAGACTCTTACTAATTATATAATTTATCACCGATAAACTCCGAGAATTGGATCTAAATTTTGGTATATTTGCCATTTTTTATATTGTGCTATATTTATTAATACTCTTCATCTAATTGTTATACTTGTAAATACCCCAAAATAATTATGATGTGATATTTTAAAATTAATTTAAATAGTAAAAGAAAAAAGTTAGAGAAAAATAATTAAGTATAATCAACATAATTAGTTTAAATCAATTATAGGATATTGAATTAAATATTAAATTTTAAAAAAAAAAACGGTAAAGGTAAAGTAAAAGCATAAAAATCCTGAAACCTTAAACAAAAATGAAATCAAAACTTAAAATAAATTAATTTGGAAAAGTAGTTGGAGATCATTCCAATGCTGACGTAGCGGCTTACGACACAGGTAGCCTCCGCCTGACGAAACCTTATAAATTCTAACCATTCCTATAAATTAAAAAGAAATCTCCCGTCCTTTTCATTAAGTTTACAGAGGGGAAAAAAATAAAGATAAAATTGAAACTTTAATTAAAATCTAATTTAATTGTATTTTTCATCCAAACAATGATAATTTGCGAGTATGTGAGAATTTTCACTATGTTCTTTTTTTTTTTTATGAGTTAAATTATGATCTAAAATATAATAAAAATGACTCCACAAAAATGCAATTCAATGTAACAATTTAATTTATAAAATAAAATGAATGCAAAAGAAGTTAAAAGATTGACATACCTTGAATCAACTAATTAAACACAAAAAGAAAGATTTAAAAAGGTTTAACAATATATAAGAACTTTAGTATGTATTGGTAAAAAAAAAATTATAAGAATATTTAAAAAGAGAGGAAAATGGGCCCACAATTTGCCACTTAAAATAGAAAGACAAACCCATTTTTGATACACTGTGATTTTGATGTCGTATTGGCTTACAGCACAAATCAGTTCCACAAAATTGGTATAAAACAAAATAATCCTCTACGAGTTGCTATAAAAGCAAATGGAGCGTCAATAGCAATAGCAAGGAAATTAAAGAAAGAGGAGATAAAAAAAATGTGTGCCAATAAATGACAGCCACGACGGTTCGACGCATTTCCCAGCGGTTTCCAACCGGTCCACCGCTTACGCAGGGGCTTACGGCAGCCTTTAGCCACCGCCACGAGAAATTGAAACTAAGGGTTGACCTTTGGCTTGACATTGATACAACTTTCTCCTCCTTTTCATATTTAAATCAAAGGACCAACCACCAGTCCACCCACCCACTTCCCATAGAAACAGGGGCTCACTTAATCTTAGAAATGGCAGAACAAGTTCAAGTATTTGGTTTCTGGGAAAGTGCGTTTAGTCGCAGAGTGGAGGTAGCTCTCAAACTCAAAGGCATCAAATACCAATACTTTGAGGAAGATTTGCCTGACAACAAGAGCGATTTGCTGCTGAAATACAACCCAATTCACAAGAAGGTCCCTGTTCTTGTCCACCATGGAAAACCCATTGCAGAGTCTCTTGTAATCCTCGAATACATTGATGAAATCTGGAAAAACAACCCCATCTTGCCCCAGCATCCCCACCAAAGAGCTCTTGCCAGGTTCTGGGCTAAGTTTATTGATGACAAGGTATGCAAAATTCTAGTTCTAACCCATCAACTTAAAACTTCAAATTTATAGTTGTCGCTAGATATTTTTTTTCCTAACTGGTTACCCTTTAGTTTTTTATTTTTTGTTTTTAAAAATTGTCTCTTTTCTATAATTTCTTACAATAATTTGTATGATTGGATTTTTAGTCAAATTTCAAAAACAAAACAAATTTTTAAAAACTATTTTAGTTAGTTTTTTAATTTTAATTTGATTTTAAAAAATATGGCTAAAAAATAGATAATAATATAAGAAAGCAAGTGTGTTTATAAACAGTTTTTAAAAATATTGGTAAGCATTTGATTTTTAGTTTTTGTTTTTAAAAATTAAGTTTATTTCATAACATTTTTTATAATGATTTACATCATTCTTAAGTATCATTGTTGAATTCTTTATCCAAATTTCAAAAACAAAAACAACCTATTATCATTCTCAGTCTATTTTAACTATGATCCTACTGTATCCTATCACAACTCTTTCTTTAAAACATTTGTAGTTTTGATTTCTTTCAAAATTAGGTTGTGGTTGCAGTGGTGAAGGCTGCTGGAAGCAAAGAAGAAGAAGAGAGAAAGAAGGCTATAGAGGAAGCAGGGGAGGGATTGGAAGCACTTGAGAAAGAGCTTAAAAGCAAGAAATTCTTTGGAGGAGAGGAAATTGGGTTTGTGGACATTGTTGGGACTGTGGTAGCTGGTTGGCTTCCTGCCATTGAAGAGTGTTTTGGGTTTGAGCTGCTTACAACTAATAACTTCCCTAACTTAATCAAATGGAGAGAAGAGCTTGTTAACCATGCCATTGTCAAGCAGTTTCTGCCTCCAAATGATGAGATTGTTGCCTTTATCCAAGCTAATTGGAAACTTTCAAACTAATTTGGGATCATAAAAAAAATGATAGTGTTTATGTGATTTGTATTTAATTTAAGGAGAATTTGAGATTTATTTCAATAAATTGGGAGATTTAGATTCTTGTTTATAATTTATTAAATCAATTTAATAGGATAATTGATTTAAATCTAATTTCTCAAAAGAATTTGCGAGTTTAATTTAAAAGATTTGGGAATTTGGAATTGGAAAAGGAAAAGGAAAGGGTTGAAGTTGTTATAAATATATTTATATTAGTTAGGAGTAAGGTTAAAGTGAGATTTTTTTAAAAAATATATGTAATAAAATAAAATAAAATTTCTTTCTTCTCTCCTGTGTGCACTGCATCAGACACCTCCCCCCATCACTCTTTGTTTCCTTTTGCGTAACCTAGTCGCTGTCCAAACCAGCCGCCTCCTTCGCTCGATCAACCAGCCGCCGCTCGCGCCTTACACCGGATCTCCGGCCGTTCGGTTCCACCAGAAGGGCTTCATTGATGCCGCCAGCCATGCGGAACCTTCCGTAAGAATAAACAACGTGCATGCGAAAATAATTTGAATATTAAGCACTCTAAATTTTATTAATTTTAAAGATAAAACATGTGTGCAAATAACTTTGAAATTAGGGTAACCTTTGTAGCTTCCAATTGATCATCAATTTCGCTCCAATCTTCTCACGAACCGACTGTCAACCACCACGAGGGTCTTTCCGACTATTCTCCGACCTTACAACGAGATGGTGGGATCCGGTGAATGACTGAATTAGGGATGAATTTAGAATAGAAATTGAGAAAGAATTGTGGACTTAAATTCTAAAACTCTTTTAGAATCTGTAAGTTGCCAAGAAGAATTTGTTTTTCAACTAACTTGAAAATTACTAAAATGGCCAAGAAATTTAATCTTCATCAAAGCATTCTATTTATAGAATAATTACATGCAATTGGTGCAAAATTAAGCTAACCAATTTGACACTTCAAATTACACCCAATTTAGTGGGATAAGTGCCATCTTGTGGAATCACACTTTGTCAAATGAATTACTCACTAATTCACTAGAAGTTGAAATTTTCCACTAGAAATCATTTTTGGATCTTTTCACTAAGTGAAGTTAACATTTTGACTTTTAATTGTTTTGAAGTCATCATTTGACTTTAGTCAAATTTTAGTTAAATACAATTTTAATTCAAAAAAAAATTTGGGATTTCCCACTTTAGTGAAGTCAACTTTTGACCTTTGACCTTCAAAGTTTACTGAAATCAACATTTGACTTTGACCAAATTTGATTAATTCCATTTAATTCAAAATTAATTCAGATAATTAATTTAAGTCAAATTAATATTAAATAATTCATTAAACAATTTAATTAATTCAATTTAATATTCAATTATTTAATCCAACACTAATCCCGATGAATCTTTATTCATAGTTTTGATATTTAAATCTTATTTAAATATCTCTAACTCTCTCTTTATCATTCAATTCCCAATTGAATTATACGTCGTTAATATATCGCATATATGTAACGCTTATTCCTTAATTCGAATATGGACACTTCAAACTCACTCGTCACATTGTTCTAAGGTTTAGTCCGATATGAGCTAGCAGGAGATCTAATGGACCTAGAGATCATGAGCTCCAAAATCACAGTTTGGAACCAATAATCTTCCTTCCAAATGAACACATACTCATGCCCTTTCAAAAATGATATTGTTCTACCATCATATTGAATGTCATTTTCTTTTCTTGTTAATATTTATTTCTGAGATATATAATTGAATCCAAGTCCATAATTTAAGAGTATTTTTGTCTAAACAACTCTGAAAAGCATTTATTGATAGATTTCCGGACACAAAAAATTTGTGTAGATATAATTATGTGTTGTTTAAGTGAACAAATCTAAATATTAGGAGAAGTAAATTAAAGATAATAGTTAGTTTAAAAAAATTATAAATAAAAGGAAAAAATTGGAGACATGAGATATTGAAAAGAGGAAGACGATAAGTATGGTTCATAGATGTGTCATGTGTGTTTATTTTTCTCCACTTACATATTTAGATTTCTTCACACAAGTAAATCTAAATTTTTTTTTTATTATTATTATAAATGAAACGCTAAAGCTTAGAGTGATTAACATTAATGATAATTTTTTACGGTAATTGGGTATCAAGTTTGAACAATTTCACATATATGCAAGTGTTAACCAACAAATATGGAGGTATGAGAATTTGAGCTTTCGATTTCAAGAGAAAGAATATGTATCAATTATAAGTAAATGATGTTTGTGTTTAAATAAAGTGAAATTTAGTCCAAGGGAGCATAGTTCAACTCCACCTCAAGAAATATATGTAACAATTTCTAAATATATGATGAACAATTACATAATGGCTTACGACAACGTTAAACTCCACCTCAAGAAATCGAGATATTTCTACACATTTCGAATATTAAACAAATCTCATCTTTGACAAAACACACGTACTTTCCCTTTCCCTTTCCCTCTTCCTATATATATATATATATAAACAAACCACTACTTTATCATAATTCAAAATAATTCACCAGTTTTTTGTTGCAGAGAGAAATTAATAATGGGGAAAGAAGTGCAAGTATTTGGGGCATGGATGAGTCCCTTTAGCCGCAGAGTGGAGTTAGCTTTGAAACTCAAAGCTGTAGAATACGAATATATTGAGGAAAACTTGAAGAATAAAAGCCATTTGCTTCTCAAATACAATCCAATTTACAAGATGGTTCTGTGTTTGTTCATAATGGAAACCCAATTTCAGAGTCAACCATCATCCTTGAATACATTGATGAAATTGGAATTCAGTTTACCCTTCTTCCCTCAAGATCCCTATCAAGAAGCCCAAGCAAGGTTCTGGCTAAGTTTTTGATGACAAGGTACACATACTTTCTATTCATCACTCTTTTGCTTAATCATATGATTACTTTAGTAACTTGTGTGGATCTTTTTTCGATGATTTCTTTGCGTTTAAATGTGCATATAGATGGTTGGATCAGTTTAAACTTTTGAGTTGAGTGATGGTTTAAAAATCGAATGTGAAAAAGAGTAGTTTAATATGTTTTTAATATATCCATTCATGACAGGTTGTGCCTGCTATACTGAAGGCTGCTAGAAGCAAAAGAGAAGAGAGAGAGCAGGCTGTAGAAGAAACAGCGAAGACATTAGAAACCACTTGAGAAGGAACTTGAAAACAAGAAATTTTTTGGAGGAGAAAAGATTGGATTTGTGGACAATTGTTGGGGCTGTAGTAGCTTATTGGGTTCCTGCGGTTGAAGCTGGTTTTTGGATTTGAGCTGTTGACAAGTAACAAGTTTCCAAATTTAAGCAAATGGAGTGAAGAGATTGTGAACCACAGCCTGGTCAAACAGGTTTTGCTCCAAAATCTAAGCTTGTGCCCTATTTGCAAACTGTTTAACAACCAACTAAGAGATTGGTTTCTTTTCCTTTTATCTTTAACACAAATCTGGATTGGGAATAAAATAAACCTCTCCTTTGGTTGAGAGTGTTGCTTAATAAATTCCTTGGTACTGAAAAGGGTCGCAGTGCAAATTTGGGGCTCGACACTGGCTTGCGTAGGTGCTTGCGCTTTTTTTTTTTTCATCATTCTCCAAGCATTGCGACGCTGCAGAACTTGTTTTGTAGCAAAATTAGCAATTATGTCTTATAGCATCGAGGTAACGTTGGGTTCGTATTTTTTTGGGAGCGTTGTGACCGCTCCGAGTATTTTCTTGAAATGCTGTTTGTTTTGCTTGGCTGAGGGTGTAGAAAGGTATTTGGCGTTGAATGCTTCTTTCTTAAATGATTCTTTTGTCTTAAATTGGGCTTGGATTTAACTCCAAATTTTTCCATGATGACTCCATTGATGTCACGATTGTTTTAATTAATAATATAAACATTTTAAGCAAAGAATTGAAAGCAAAAATTGAGGGAATTAACACATAGAATCATTGGTTCTTTTAAGACCTATTTAGCTCTCGGTCATCCCCGATGCAAGTTAAAAAGTAGAAATATGCATTTATTCAAGTAAAATTATGATTCATTTATGTGACCTTTTTCAAAGTTATTTTTAATTCATAGTTTTGAGTATTTTAAATTCTATTAAATATCTCTACTCCTCTTTATCATTTCAATTCCCAATTGAATTAATACGTCGTTAATATATTGCATAATTAACGCTTATTCCTCTTAATTCGAATATGGACCCTTCAAAACTCAACCGTCACATTGTTCTAAGGTTTAGTCCGATATGAGCTAGCAGGAAGATCTAATGGAACCTAGAGATCATGAGCTCCACGATTCGACGATTAATTGAACTAAACTCTTTTTAATCCGAATTACCAACATTATTATAACTATCGGAACACCCATTAAAGCCCCAGTAGCTACACTCTCGTAGATTTATTTCTGTCCGCTTGATTTAACCATATCAATAAGTCGATCCTTTCGCATTTAATTCGTATTTACAGCTGGTCCAAAATTACCGTTTCTACCCTTATAATACATCTTGTCTCCTTAAGGTCTCCATGAACCACTAATGACAATGGTTTATGGTTACCCAATAAACCGGTCATACTCAGTCATAGAGAATGTGGGCATCTTATTCAAGACTAGGAACTTAGTATTTAACAGGGAACAACCCTATCTGTTAACTCCGAAATCGTATAAGGAGTGAATTTCATCTTGCAAGGAACTACGTCCCTAGGTATCTACTCAGTCTTATCCTAAAATTGGAAACTTATTGAGCGGTGATGTTGACCACTCACACCCATGCAGATTAAAGGATAATCCGAATAAACATGAGTTCATAGTCAACTCAAGATTAAGATTGATTACCTTAGGTCCATCGAAATGAAATAATCATTTTTAACAACAAACGAAGTTATAAAAAAAGTGACTATTTTATGGTCTGTCTCATGCAACATCTTTTGTATAGGATGCCTTGACTCGCATGTCTCTCTACATGAACGATTCAGGATCACATGTTTGTCTTAAATACAAAGTGGTTGCATCCATAGTATTCCAGAGATAAAGTACCCAGTTTTTATCCTATAGCTTATAGACCTTTTTGGCTATATACTCGAACTTGATCTACTTTTATGTCTCTACATAAGTCAAGTATTCCATGTTTATAGTCAGGGTCGTTAGCTTATTGGATATTAGCTTTAACAAGTGCAATTTACATATTCATAACAATTTACTGAATATACCTTAGTAACATCTTTATTGCCAAAAATAGAATATGTTTAGTATTACAAACTGCGAGTTTTAAGACATACAACCCAACACTTTCGAGTCCAGTCGTTTGTGCGTTCTCAGCCTAGATCCGCCGATGTCATGCCTTCCCTTTGTCCTCTATCGAAGTCCACGTCGAACCTCCTTCGTTCGTCGCATTGCCTTCTTAGTCACCTGGTTCTACCGCTGCCCACCCTCTACTCGTTGTCATCGGTAGGTTGTTCACCGCCAGCACTAAAGGGTCACCGGAATCTTAGTATTTTTAGTATTCTTGATGCTTTTTAGTTTTTGATTGAAAGTTTTTATTCACACTAGAACTTGGCATGTTTGATTTCATTGTGAAACTAGAAGGTTGCAATTTGAATTCTTGAGGTTTAAAGTTCCGTGGTCCAGCAAACTTCAACAGACAAGCTTTGGTTGATATCGGTACTTTTGGATGAGATTGTTGCTAGTATTGTTTTAGTGGATTTTACTTTAATCCAATACCCACTAAAGTTTGGCTTGGGTTTTGTTTTCATGATGATTTAGGAAGTTGATTTGGAACACTTTCTAGTTTGGCCACCTTAATATGATTTTGGAAGTGGTTCAGGATCAAAACACTCTTTCGTTGAATTATTTTGGGATTTAAAAATTTTGGTTAATTTAGTGATTAGTTGTGACCTAAATTGGATATTTGTTTCTAGGCTTTAAATTCAGGAATTTTTATGGAGATGTTGTCGTGATGACATTTTGTCTAATTGAGGTAAGTAATCTTATTACTTAGAACCAACCTTTATGATCGAGCGATAAGATTTAAGGATAATTTTGATGGTCCTCTAAGATTGTATGAATATGATGCCTGATTAGAGAGGAAATATGAAATTACGACTGTCATGTTTGATGTATGTGATAAGAATGGGGCATGGTCTTATTTTATAAGATATTTTAACACGAATGTGTCAGCGTGATCTAGATTTTAATTTGCATGTTATATGAGGATGGATGAGCTTTATTGTTAATGACTTAGCGTGGGACTTTATTATTTTGCGATGCATGATATTTAATGTTAGCGATGGTTACTCCTATTCGTAACATGTACCTACCAGTATGTTTGTTGTTTCTTACGAGATTCATCAGGTTGGTGTTTTCCTTCAGGATTTCACCAGAGGTTTTGTTTTCTACGGAATTCCTAGAGATTAGTGTCTCCTTTCGAGATTCATCAGAGGTTAGTGATCTCCTTGGGATTTCCACCAATCCTTCGGGATCTTAACTAGAAGGTTAGTTGATCTCTTCGAGATTTTCCCAGAGGTTGTGGGTACATTGCAAATGTACAGGTCAGGTCGGACTAAACTATTCACCAATGGTCATCTAATAGAATAGTAGAGGTTTATGCAGTCTCATTACAGGTTGCATTTATTGGACATAAATGATCTAACCCCGATAATGGATTACTTATAAGTAATTTTTAATACTCACTCTTTCACACATTTATTTTTTCAGACAAAAGAATACGCCGCAAGCGAATGACAAGCAGAATTCGTGATCAAGCATTGAAACCAGTCAACGCTTCCTCTCAATTTTTTTTTATGTCTTCCGATTTTAAATTTAGTTAATTGTTTGGATTTAGAAAATTTTCAGTTTTGATTTTCTTTTTGCAAATTGGTTGTCTTGGATTATGTTTTAATGTGGTATTCTCTTATTTCATTTTTTTAGGTACTCTATTAAATAAATTTCATTTAGTTACTTTTAATAAATTATTAATTTTGGTCTTTTATCTAATCATGGAAAATGTTGTTTTGAAATGTATGCATGCATGTCTATAGTAAAGACCTAGTTTAAGTTTTGGGAGTTACAAATATATTTCATGGTAGGATCTCAATTTTATTGGAATGTTCAGAAAGGTTCAATTAAATAAAATGTTTGATGATGTTGCTGATGGCATATTTCTTAAAGTATCTTAAAGTAAAAGGAAATTATTTAGATGTGTTTTAGTGGTCCAAGTATTGGACTTGCTTCATGGATAAATAACTTTGTATTGGTATTTATTTAAGTAGTATTAGTACAATTTTTAATATATAATCTTTGATGTTTCTCTTAATCGAAATTTTTTTATCTTTTCTGAAAATTTTTAAGAGAGTTACCGTCTTTAGAATTTTAGAACTTCATGCTTCTAATCCCAGAGTTTCAAAATAAATATATTCTTGATTTTTAGAGTTAGAGAGCTTCGATTCTTCAATTATTCCAAAGATCTCTCTAAAAAGATGAAGGATAGGGCCATTGTTATAGAATTCATAGGTCTTAAGTGGGCTGGGCTTGATTGTCCTTTAGGTCCAACAATTGGATTTGGTTTAGATTCAATCTTGTTTTTGACCGAATTTCTACCATGAGCTTGGATTGGTTGATCTTGGCCCAAGCAAACTTAATCTACTTTACAATTTTAGCCCCGTTGGGTCACCACCAAATAATAGATAGTGTGTTTGATCGCTATCAAGCTTGATTACATATGTTGTCGTGATTAGATGCTTAAATTGAAGACACATGACATTTTTGTTTGTTATGTGTTTGTCTCCAAAATTCAATTTAGGGATGTATATTAATTCTTTATTTTACCCAAATTAATAAAATGAGGTTATATGGCATGATGATATGTCAAGTTTTGGTTGTATGAAATTCATCCTCTAACATCAAACTCACATATAACAACTACACTATCTTGCTCGACTAGGGAGAAATCGAATCCACGTCATTAAAAATTTATTTAGATTAATAAGTTTTTCCACCCTCAATAGCTAAACTTATGATACGATGTTTAGACTTACTTCATTGAATCAAAGTTCATCGGCCCAAAATAGAGACTTACAAAACAAAAACAAAACTATTTCAATTTAATATGAATATTTTACCTTCAGAAATTAATTTATAATTAAACCTTTTTTATTGAAAATAACATTGGTAAATAAATTAAATTCTTTATAAATCCAAAAAAGATTGGTTGATCCAGGGACCCACCTAAAAATAATTCTTGGGAAAAAATATACTATTTAGATCCAGATTTTGAGTTTATTTTTCATTTGATCTCTAAATTTTAAATATTACACGTTTAATTTGTATTTTGAGTTTAAATTTCATTTTGGTCTTTGCATTTCAAAATATTATATTTTTACCTTTGAGCTCTAAGTTTTGTTTTGATTTAGTCTCTAAGTCTCAAGAAATTTACACTTTTAAAACTTGATTTTTTATTAGATAAAAATTTTGAACCTTAGCGTCAATGTCTATTATTTAATTTTTAAAAATTAAGATTATCTTATATAAAAAAAATTAGTTTTCCACATAATTTTTTTATCATATTAAAATTAATAATAAAAATTTATTTAAAAAATGATAGTTAACATCAAAGACCAAAATGAGTAATAAGGGAAAATTTGGAAGTAAAAGTGTAAAATATTGGAATCTAAAGATCAAAATTTATAGACCAAATAGAGATTAAACTAAAAAATTAGAGATAGAAATACAAAAGGCTAACTACCAACCATGAATATTTGATAAGAATAATAATGGTTTATCTTTGTAGAAGACAAGTTGATTTTGAATAATATACCCAGTTTGATGTCGCATTGGCTTACGACTTTAATGATCATATTATTCCACAAATTTTAGTTTAAAATAAAGCAAACCATTAGGAGTTGGTATAAAAGAAAAGAATGGAGCATATTAGGTAAGGCAATAGCAAGGAAATTAAAGAAAGAGGAGATAAAAAAAAATGGGAGAAAAAGTGGAGGTGTTTGGGGCATGGTTCAGTCCTTTCAGCCGACGAGTAGAATTGGCTTTGAAACTGAAAGACATTGAATATGATTATATTGAAGAAGAAGTATATAAGAAGAAGAGTGATTTGTTACTGAAATTCAATCCTGTTTACAAGAAAGTCCCTGTCTTCGTCCATGCCGGAAAACCCATTGCAGAGTCCATTGTTATTCTTCAATACATAGAAGAGACTTGGAAGGACAATCCCATTTTGCCCCAACATCCTTATCACAAAGCTCTTGCACTCTTTTGGGCCAATTTCTTGAATGACAAGGTATTACTTTTCCGATTTATATATATTGGTTTATACTCTAATATTTTCTCTCTCCAATTAAATAAAAAAAAATAAAATCTCAATAAATAAATGTATTTTCTCTCTCCAACTATCCATCACACTCAAAGATATTTTAATCCGAATAATTCATTCAATCTTATATACGAAAATATCAAAAAAGTTGGACATTTAGGAAAATAAGTTTTGAAAATAAATTGAATCTATAATAATCCCTATATGTATCTAACTTTTAGGGCCATTTTATTTCATTTGTGTTTTTTATCCCTATAATTAGGTATAGTCTAGATTACATCTAATTCTATAGACTTTATTTTCTTTACATGGTAAAAAAAAATAAAAATAATTCAATCATAGTAACTTTTTATTTAGTGATGTCTTTGTTATACAAAAATTGTAAATTTTTTTTAAAAAAAAATTAAGCTTTATAATCATTACTTTGGCACACCCATAAGTATTTATGGTTTCTTATTAACTTTCTTCTACTACTTTCAAAAACCATGTCAATTTTTGGAATTAAAAATAATAATAATAAAAGAAATAGATTTCAAAAAACGTTTTGCTTTTTAGAATTTAAACGGAAATTTAAGTTTGACCAAGAAAGATAAAAATTATAATTGAGAATTTGGAAAACAATAAATTAAACTTAAACTTAAAAATGATAAACTAAAAACGAAATTGTTATCGAACATGATTTAAATTTTTTTGTTTATGTATTTATTTTTATTTTATCATCATATGTTTTACTTCTAAAATTATGATACATGTCTTAGAATAAATTACATAACATGATATTTTCAATATTTAATTTAAAATTCATAGAAGAAGAAAAAAGAATAAAAATTTACCAAAGAAGGAAAGAATTAAAAAAAAAAATTGATTAATTTATCTATTGGGCTTGTGGTTTTATGTGGATTATATTTGACAGGTGCTGCCTGTATTAATCAAAGCAAGGAGATCAAGGGAAGGAAAAGAGAGAGAAGAGGCAGGGGAGGCATTAAGAACACTTGAAGAACAGCTTAAAGGGAAGAAATTCTTTGGAGGAGAGACATTAGGATTTGTTGACATTGTTGCTAATTTCATAGCTTATTGGAGTCCGGCCATGGAAGAAGCTTTGGATGTTCAAATACTTACCACTGAATTGCAAAAGCTTCCAAGGCTAACCCAATGGTGCCATCACTTTCTTCAACATCCCATTGTTAAACAAACTCTGCCCCCCAAAACTCAACTCCTTGCTTTCTTTAAATCACAGTTTGGGACCAATAATCTTCCTTCCAAATGAACACATACTCATGCCCTTGTTCTACATCATATTGAATGTCATTTTCTTTTCTTGTTAATATTTATTTTTGAGATATATAATTGAATCCAACTCCATAATTTAAGAGTATTTTTGTCTAAACAACCCTGGAAAGCATTTATTGATAGATTTCCGAACACAAAAAAATTGTCTAGATATAATTATGTGTTGTTTAAGTGAACGAATCTAAATATTAAGAGAAGTAAATTGAAGATAATAGTTAGTTAAAAAAAATTATAAATAAAAGGAAAAAATTGGAGACATGAGATATTGAAAAGAGGAAGACGACAACAAGTATGGTTCATAGATGTGTCATGTGTGTTTATTTTTCTCCACTTACATATTTAGATTTCTTCACACAAGTAAATCTAAACTTTTTTTCTTTTCATTATAAATGAAACAGCTAAAGCTTAGAGTGATTAACATTAATGATAATTTTTTACGGTAATTGGGTATCAAGTTTGAACAATTTCACATATATGTAAGTGTTAACCAACAACCGTAGCGGTGAATGAGAGTTTTTTGGGCAGGCCCTCTCCAAATTGGGCTGCTTAATTATGTTCTCAAACTGGGCTTCTACTACCAATCCAATCCCACTCAGCAATTTTCGGTCCTACTACTGTATTGTCGCCTATAATGTTATCCATATTTTTTAAAGTAGAAATAGTGTCTATAGATTTAATTTTCAAAAATAAGAAAAATAAATAATTATCAAACAAGATTTTAGTTTTCTTTTTTTAATCTTAAAAAATAGAATCTTAATATAATATGGGTTAATTTTTCATTTTAATCCTTATCATTTGTGTTTTCTTAAAATGACCCAAGCCTCTCAAACGTATATCCATGCGTGCGTGGGTGTAACTAAAAAACGACTAGAATTTCTTACGTTATATATATTCAGTCCTCCAATCTTGCTACTATCAATGCATGATCGACTTCTTTTAGTGTAAATGTAAGTAATGAAAGCATCTATGAGTTGCATTTGTTCTTGATCAACACGATAAAATTGGTAAGGAAGAAAGAGCAATATGTGAGAGGTTTCAATTTCTACCTTGTATCTATATATGTATATATATATTTATTTAAGCATCGTTTGATAACTATTTGATTTTTATTTTCTCACAATTTCTTAATCATGATTTTCATCTTTCCTAAGTAAACATTTCCAAATTAATTTTAAAAACAAAAACTAGCTTTCAAAATTTTTTTTTTTTAGTTTTCAAATTTTGATTTGGATTTTGAAAACACTGCTAACATCTCATAGGTAAAAGTAGACAACAAAAATAAATTTAAAAAATCAATAGGTGAAAGTGAATTTTATAAGCATATTATTTTTTTAAGAAAACCCAAATAATTATCAAAACTAGGTCTTATGTAGCACATTTTCTTTGGACATGGTGGAGAGACAATAAACTAACATCCATACTATTAAATTTTTATCAACATGTCGATATTTCTACATTTCCATGAGTATGACATCGACATAAGGGGTGAATTGATGTCTTCATTATATCGCAAAAAAAAAAATCACGAAACACAAAAATAAGCATCAAAACACCACTAACATAAATATAATGGAGTAATAGACTATAAACTTGTTTGAAAATCATAAAACATTTATTTATTAATTCAAAATTATTTTTTTGAACATTTTATTTTTATAATTTTTCTAGAAAAATCTATCAAAATCAACATTTTATCGATACTTCTAATGAAATTTTCGTAAAATTAAGTTCTCGATATTTTATTCAATATATCGACATCTTAAACCTTCCTAACATCTAAAGAAAATACCGACATTTTACCATTAAAAAATGATAAAGAAAATTCTCATTTCGTGCCATTTTTATTTTAGTATTGCATATCATGAATATATAAGTTGGGATTGAAATATAGTCCTCATCAATCCAATATAGCATTAATGGAGCCACTTTCACATGCGTACAAATGGGAAAAGAAAACCCAAAATCAAGATATTTCTTAGACAATCAAATGTCACCAAGATGGAGATATATAAAGAGCAATAATGTAGCAATCTTTGACCCCAAAAAATCGCAAGTAAAACGAATGGAATTTCGTCCAAACAAACAAACAAAAAGAAAGAAAGAAGCCAACATTATAAGGTGATGATGTGTCGATTGGCCAAAACTTGGTTCTTTGAAAACCAGTGAAGAAAGAGGATGAAAGACAATATTCAAAGTGGAAGCATGTGAAGAAGAGAGAGAGAGAGAGAGGAACTAAGAAGAAACAAGAAGAATCCAAAATGTCGCATGTAACGAACCGTACGTCTTTGTCAAATTGTGTTTGAAAGACTAAATGAGAAACAAAAACAAGAATTTAAAAAAATGGAACTTCACAAAACCCACCTATACTTGCACCTTCTCAGGCATCTCCTTCTCCATTTTTCTCCTTTGTAAGGATAAAATATAGGGATTGTTTGGCCATTAATACCCGAAATTTAATATGTTGGAGTTAGAAAATTTGTATTTTGGATGTTTTGTGCAAACTATAATTTGTGAGATAAGAAACTGTTATTTGGAAATATGTGAACATAAATATAATGGGTATTAGAGGTTGAAATATTATATTGTATGGAAGATAGGAATAGGAGGGGGACAGATGGTCAAAGTTGTAGAAGAAGAATATGCTAAAACACAGAAATATTGACAGCTAAAGCCCAAAGGTAAACGACAGAAGAAGTAGCCCATCCTAAACCCTTTTCCCGCTAATCAAGCTCACATGCTCCCTCCCTTCCTTTATTTTTTTAATCACTTCCCCCATTTCCTTTTTCTTTCTTCTTTTTCCTTTTCCTCTATAATTTAGTCTTTTTTAAACTAAAAAATTAGAATTCATTCCTAGCTATTTAGGATTGTTTTATCATGAAATTCTAGCTTTTAAAATCATATAGACTATATTTTAACTTTTTTTTCAAAATCATAGACATCAATTTTATAATTTAACCTACAACTTTATAAATATATCTACATTATTAAATATTATCACGTCTATAAACGTGAACTTTTCTAATCATCAACTTCAATCCTATTATTAAACCTTACTCAATGTAACATAGCTAGGTACTTCTAAGATAACAGACAAAGTGACATCTAAAGGGAATAATATCATACCATTGTAAAAATATGTGGATGACTCATCCCTAACAAGTGGTTTTAAAGTCATACCTTTGACTTAGCCGTGGGAGTAGAATCTTTATTCAGTGGGGTCAATGTGGTACTTTTCGAAGAACATACATATTCAAAGTCAAAACACAAATGGAAAAATACATTATCCATCCCATCGGATAATCAAAATATATATATAATGTTATTTTTCCTATCTAACAAATCCAAAAAATCAAAACATAGTCTAGGAATGGGCCCAATATTTGTGAAGATGTCCCTAATTTGAAGATATAGAACAATAAGTATAAGCGTGGTGTGTGAGCCATAATAATGACCACAATTATGATGCCTGAAAATTGAAGAATCCCCTACTCCATCTTTCCCCGTGTCGGTGTTGCCGGTGCCGACCAGCTCATTCCACGGCGGAGCAGACTCGCAGACCAGTGCGGAGGGCGGAGACAAGTGGTTCAGTAGTTTGGAAACTGGAAGAGGGGTAAAGAGATTCTTGGAACTTGGAGAGGATTTTGGGTGAATGGATTGATGGATTTTATGGAACAGTCGAGGGGAGAAATTTGATGGGGTTGGTAAATGCAATGTAATTTTGGGAATTAAAAAAATGTAAAGGGAGAGAGTTCAGTTGGGGAGTGGGCAAACGAATTTGGTATTGGGGATTTTTGTCGAACACCTTTTGGGCATTCCCCATAGGCCATAACACATAATACATATGTCTTTTATTTTTCCTTATTGGATTTTCTTCTATTTCCACTTTCCTGCCTTGTCTTCTTCACCTCTCATTCCCCCTCGACTTATCTTTTGTCTTCTTTACTCAATCTTGCACCAATTATTTATTCAAATTTTTACCCTTTTTTTTCTTCCATTTAATGTTGTTGGTTGCGGGTGCAAGTCCAAATAAAAAATTTAAAAGAAAAAAAAAACGACCAAATTGGCTTAAAGATTGTATTAGATAAGAATAGAGTCAATTGACAATTAAAAAAAAGGGTAACTTGTACATCGGATAAATATTGAGATGTCTCTTCTCAAAAACTTGTTTGAAATGTCTTTTTAAGTTCAAAAACATTTTGAATTAAAGGAGTGTTTGGGTCACCAACTTGAAGTTGGTAGAGTGGGATATTTATTCCATATTTGGGGCTCTAATTATAATAGTTAATGTTTTTAATTATTATAACTTACAATTAACTATAGTGTTCCTATTTCAAATCTCTCTTGTTATCTTGTTTACTATTTCCTACCTATTCTCTCTCTCTCTTTGTTACCATGTTTACTATTTATTACTCATTCTCTTTTTTCCTCTTTCTTACCGTGTTTACTATTTTCTAGCCAAATTAATAAAATAGTCTGAGCCCCAAATACACACTATTATAACCCAGATTAAACTAGTCTATACTCCAAACACGAACTAAATTAAAATAGTTTGAGTCCCAAATAAACACTATTATGTATCTTTTATTTTTTTTTTACTGGGGTGGGGTGGGGCGAGGACAGGGAAAAATGTAATCCCCGTCTTCGTCCCGGTATAGCCAAAGGGGAAAAAATTCTTCTCACTCCCTCCCTCATTCCTCTTTTAAACAGAGATTCCCACCCCGTTCAAGGTGGATCCTTATAGGATTCAAGCCTACAGATTAAATGGACATCTCTCATTGAAACTAGCATATTCAAATTAAGTGGACCAAATCCATACCAAATAATATCTCAATTTTACTTTCCTTTTCGGAAGATTTGTTAGTGAAATATTCGACCAAATAGTGCAAAGTCTAAATAATAATGTTTTGAATTGGATTGAAGTTACACCATGTTTAAAATCAGGCGTAGTATAGCAAGAGTTTTTTTCTTTTTTTCATATTACAAATTTTAAAATTTATTAGAGAAATATACAGATACAAATGTATGGAAGGTCACACATCTTGCGACTTTATCCATGAAAATATTTGTTGCTCTTGAATGGACAAAGTTTTTAATATTTTTAAAGAAGAATAAATTTTATTATTTTTATAAATAGTTTGACATTTTTTTAATAGGTAAAAAAATTCCAATAAAAATTGTAATATTAGAAGAAAAAGCCCATAGTATGGCATCCCAAGTCCGAAGCATGTGAAAGGGTGTGGATTTTGAGAAATTCTAAAGGCAAAGGAGAAGAAAAGAAAAGAAAGAAAGAATATTTTGACATTGCAAAAAAAAAAAAAAAAAAAAAAATCATTAGATATGGGGAAGCAAAATCTCATTCATTTGGTCCCTACAAAAGATTTTCTTGCAATATAAAGTGAACTTGAAAACTGCACAAAGGGAATGGAAGCTGCTTTTTAGTTTTTACTATGGAGCCAAACCTAAGCAATGCAGCTACTTTTTTTCCCTTTAATATCCATAACTGCTTAATTAGACCAATTCACTAAAATCATTGTTAATACGTCCTTTAAATAATTATAAAGTTCAATACTCGCTCTAATTATTCATATTTTTCAAGAAAAATTTTATCCATAGAAATCTACTCAATTTAAAACTATTAGATCAGATAAAAGGTTGAGGTCTTTGTAACCATTTTGTTTTTTGTTTTTATTTTTAGAAATTAATCCTATAAACACCTCCTTTGTTATCTATTTTTCACTGATGATTTAAAAAAACCAAGCCAAATTTTAAGAACTAAAAAAATTAGCTTTCAACTTTTTGAAATTTGGCTAATAATTCAACTATTGTACTTAAAAAATATGTTAAGAAATGTGGATGAAATATGTTTAATTTTCAAAAAACCAAATGGTTATCAAACATGGCCTAAGTTTTTAAATTTCGTTTTAGTCTAAGCTCATTCTATTCGTTTGACCTCTAAAATTTCATAATATATTGGATTATAAACTTCTAAAATGTCTTTTCTAATCTCTAAAGCTTTCAAGTATGTTTTATATTAAATAATACGATGTTTCATCTCAAAATTAATTGACACATTAAGAAGTGACTCATCTATCTTATAAACATTGTGAGAATCCTCAAAATGTCCCTCAAAATAGTATCTCTTTGAGTTTACTATTCTAAGATTGTATCTCAATTTTTACTTTTTTTTTATTTTGGATCAAATGTCCATTTGGTTTTTAGGACTATGATACCATATTAGATAACAAAAGACTCCATTTTAAAATCAATTGTCTGTTATTAGATGAATAACTCATATATCTTATAAACCATCAAGCTTGTGAGGTCTCTCCACTTTTCTAATGTAAAATCCTCAAGATTGTGTATATATATATCCAATTATCGTTGAGTTATGGTTACTATGACTTATAAGTCTGTTGTATCACAATTACTGGAATGAAAATTTTGGACAAAAATGACATTTTAACTTATAGTCTTTTTATTAAAAAAAAATAAAATAAAATGAACAGCGTGAGTTCCAAAAATGTGTTAGTGGTATTTTCTTTTTCTTTTAATGTATATCTTCTTACAAACCCCAAAAAGGAAGAGGAGGAAAAAAAAGAAAAGAAAAGAAAAGGAGATATACATGAAGGAGAAATTATTATAATGGGTGGCTATATCTAGTTGCTAGCCTTGGACAATCTTGAGACTCACTCAAAAAACCCTAAATTATTACCTCTATATCAAGCTAGGGTTTTTCTCTCTCATCCCTGAGTGGTGGTGGAGATGGAAAAAAAGCCCTAAAATGGTTCTCCGGCGGGCCAGAGCCACCTGGACGCCACTGCCTCTCCTCCGCCACTCACGGCTGCAATTATGAAACTTTATTAACACCTACCTTATAAATTTTAATTAATGTGTCTATGCTTCTTTAAATTCAATTATTAATCCTTTGCCAAGAAAACAATTATTAATTTCTAGTTTGTGCTCATGTTGTGAAATTAACTCAAATTAAATTCGCTTTTCTTTGTTGTCAAAAAGTACTGTTTACGATCAAGCCATGAATAATTTATTTATTAATCATTATTATGTTGTTTTTCTTGGCCTATCTTTAATTATCTTCAATTTGATGACAATGACATTTTTCTTTTGGTAGGTCATTTTTTAGCTCAACAAGATTAGAATGGGAGATATCATTTGTAAAAGAGAGAGTTTTTTTTTTGTTTTTTGTTTTTTTTTAAAAAAAAGTAAATTTCATTAAAATTCCAAAATCAAGGAGATAATGGAGGATTAAGAGAAAATCGATGGCATAACAATTTTTTTTATATAGTTATTACTTCGACAAATTATTTTAAATGACAAAATTATTAAAAATATTTATAAATAATAGTAAAATATCACAATATATCTGTAATAGACAATGATAAATTATTATCCATTGTCTATCTTGATATAAATAAATAAATATAGTAGTCTATAAATAGTAAAATTTTGTTATATTTATAAATAATTTAGTTCATCTTCCTATATTTGAAAACAACCCCTTACTTAGGAGTGTACATAGGTCGGGTTGGAGGAATTTTGTGGACCAGCCCAAAAATTCAGGATGGCTTTAAATGAACCCTATTGGTTCGTTTTTGAAGGGTCAACCCAACCTAAGATTTTCGGGTTGGGTCGGGTTGGGTCGTCGGTTTAATTTTAATTTTTTCTTTTAGGCGAGGGATGAGGGTTTCACACTCACAGATTTGTTTGTTTTTTTTTTAATATAAATTGTTTACTGTTTAAGCGTGAAGGGGAAGTGACGATCGTGGAGTGGATTAGGGAGGTGAAGAAATGTTTAGGCGAGGGGCAAGGGACGAGGGACGCGGGTTTCCGTTTCACACTCACATGTTTTTTGTTTTTTTAATATATATATATATATATATATACATGCACATATTCAGGTCAATCCGGCCTTAAAAGGGAGTAACCCGAGATCCGACCTGGAATTTAATTTTTTTAATACTTTTTAACCCAACCCACCCAAAATAAAATCTAATCTAAACTGGGTAGTCTGAGTTAGTCGGGTTATTGGATTTTTTTAACATCCCTACCCTTACTTATTAAAATAGTTTTTTTCTCTATAATTTATAAAATATTATTTGTTTAGATTATTTTGTTATTGATGTTTAGGATTGGTGTTATTGTTCTACTTAAAGAAAAAATTGAGAAATATAAGTTTAAATTAGAGCAAATAATTATCTAATTAATATAAAAGAAAAGATATATTTATCCAATTAAAAAAATCTACAACAAAGTTTGTTTTTAAATAATTAGTATAGTCTAATTGGTATAGATATATAGGATTAAGTGCTCAAACTAGAGATATGTAAGAAAAAAAAGGGTTAAATGTGGGTAACTTTTAAACTATTCGTAAATTTAGAGTCTATTTTTGTCTTTATTGAGTTACATCTCTTAAAAAACGTAATAATTATAGAGTTTGTTATGGATTTAAATAAAAAAAATTATGTTACTATAGTTTCTTTGTCGACAAAAGAAATGCCCATAATATGAATAGATTATTTTTTAAAAAATAAAAAAATTATTTCCTTTTTCTGTATATAGATCAAATTTTAAATCATTTTTTTTTATCTCCCTCCATGTGGGATTTGGCATTTTGATTATGGGATATAATGATGTTTACTTGAGGAATGTCCTTTTTTTTCCCTGTTTCTCTCTCCATCTTTATAAGACATAACTTCAAACATAAGCATCAAAAAAAAAGAAAAAAGAAAAATCAATTGTTAAAAGAGAAAGAAAGAAACAATTGACAACATGATTTCATGTGGGATTAACACACAACACAACATGCTGTCCCCTTTTAATCTCCATACCAACAATAATAATTGAAACAATTACAAAATTTCATCATCTCTATCTGTCCAATTTTCCTAATTATACCTCATTAATTGTTTAAACATATTCATTTTGATATTTAATACTCATCTAACTATGATTAGTTTTAAATTTTTTATAAAAATGGACCGAGTTTCAATACATCGGATTTTAACCTTTAAAATACATTCATATATATCTAAATTAGTTGAATTATTTTATGGGTAATTATTTTAAATCACAAAATTATTAGAGATATTTTCAAGGTTTAAATACTATCTTAGTTCTTGTACATTTGATTTTAATTTATTTTGGTCCCTAATACGTTTAAAATATTCCTTTTTGTTTCCATACATTCATTTTGTCTTTATACTTTCAAAATGTTTATTTTGATCATTATACTTCTAGAAAGTGACCATTTTAGTTCATTTATTTCCATTTCTACTTTATTTTCAATATATCTAAATGGTCACTTTTTAAAAGTTAAAGTACCAAAATAAATCAAAAATTGAAAATAAAAGAAAGTATAGGAACCAAAATGAAGCAAAGTTAAAAATATATGGACTAAAATGAATAAAATTTAAAGTATAAGGACTAAATTAATATTTAAACCTATGAGATGTATTTAAATGTCACCATCTTAATAACCTTTTAGAATATTTGTAATTGTTATTTTTTTATATTTAAAAATTAGATGAATTAAATTATATCAGTATAAAAATATGCATAAATTAAATAAATGAAATTTGCAAGCATCAAATGATTATGATAATTATGATGGTTTAGATTAATAGGAATTTTTTTTTTTTTTTTTTTATAATTGTCTTTCCCCCTTATCATTCAAACATGCTACCCATAATCATGGCCTCACCATTCCCACAAGAAGATTTTTTTAAAAAAAAATATATCAATTTTATTTATTTTTTTCTTAAGAAAGAAAAAAGAAAAAGAAAAAAAAGATATAGCGAGTGAAAGAATAAATGGGGGGCACGTTGTTGGTATGCTGCTCATTAATGTCTTTCCTTAATTTATTGAACATTTAAGTTAGCAAAAACGACAGAAGCAAAGTGGCTGAGACATTTATTACAAATACAAAAACAAAATAAATAAACAAATATTTTAAAATTTTACAAAAAAAAAAAAAACATATGGTCTGGTCTCTCCCAAGTCGGCGGCCGGCATCCTCTGTTTCTTCCATTTGCCCTGTTTTCTGAAGAATGACGGCGGCGAATTCATCCACAATAGAGAAACCCTAGCCCTGTCCCTAACCCTTAACCTATTCTTTTTCCTTAACTTTAAATCTTATTTTTGGTTCATAATTTTTAATTTATTTATTGTAAAAAAAAAAAAATGGCTGATGGGCATTCTAGTTTTATAGTTCACAATTAGATATATTAGAATGTACTAAAAAGAATTAGGCTGATGAGAAGCCAAGCACTTCTTCAAAACCATGTTGACGATGGAATAATTTTAAAGTACAAATGTAATGTCAAAGGAGAATATGTATAAATATGTAGGAAAATAACTAAATTGAGAGTCAATATTTTTTAAGTTGTTGACTTTCTTTAAATTCTATTAACAGGTTCATGTATCAGCATTTCATATACTTTAAACAGAACATTATATTGCGAAATTCGCTTTTATAATTCTTTTTAGAAAATTAGAATTCATTCTCTCTGAATTATAATTAAAATTTAACGTTTTTTATATGGACTATTAGAGACTAATTTTTATTAATATAACAATTGTAAAAATAGAGATTGAATCCTCAATCTTTAAAAAAAAAAACAATAAAGATATATCAATTATCAATTAATTAAATTCATTAGGATAATTTATAAAAAAAATATATAGAGTAAATTAATTTTCTTTTGATGAACTAAATTTATAACTTAATCAACAGAGAAATATCTGATATTGGGTGTTAATAATTCTTATTTGATAAAGAAAATCAACGTAATCGAAATCGAATATAAAGATAAAGATAAAAGTGGATGTGGTAAAATAAAATAATTAAAGAAAGGGAGATTTTTAAAAATAAAAAATTAAGAAATTATTTACTTTAAAATAACAAATTTTTAATGTTATTTGGTAAAGATTAATAGAGATGAATTGAAGTTTATCGATATTTATCGATATAAAAACGGGCAGAGATTTTCGTTAAAAAAAATGGATGGATAAGAATAAATTTCTTTCGGTGCGGTTAAATGAGGAGAAAATATATAGATTTCACAAAAGGCAGGCAGAAGTTGAGTTGGTACTTGGTGCTTTTTTCCACAAATTCAAACCCTTTTACCTCAGATTATTAAAAATTAATTAAATTAAATTAGTTTTTAAAAATTAAAATGCCTTGGTTCGATGGGGACAGAGTACAGAGTCACGCAGAAAATCAGACCGCACCATGCCGACCGGTCGGACCCACTTCCCCTTCTCATTCTCTTCACGCGCCGAAATGGCGGTGGCCAACAATTCCAAACGGCTGCAACCTTTAAAAGTTTAACCCCAGGTTCCTTCCCACGTCCTTGCCACGTCACCATCATTTAATTATTTTTTTAAACAAAAATCATATAATACTAATAATAATAATAATAATAATAATAGCTGTAATTATTTAATTCTCGGATGTTAGCTTAATAATTTAAATTTAGTTAATGGATTAGTATTGGTGTCCACGACGGAGCCGATTAAATTCCGCCGTCCCACGCCGGGCGTTTTCCCCCTCACCTTAAGATTCCGTTTTTTGTTTTTCTTTTTCTACGTTATGTATAATAATAATAATAATCAGATATTCTTTATGTTATTGACCGTCTAAAAATTATAATGAAGTCAACAATTATTTGAATTTTTTTTAAAATCCTTTTTTATTATGACGTGGAAAAACGATGTTTTTGGATGGAAATTGTAGTGGATTTGACCGAGGGAGGGTAGAGTTGGGAAATTTGAAACTATTTAAGTTCGTACAGAATTTTTAGAGTACTTGTTTTTTTATAGGACACGTGTCCTGTAATATTCATCATTTATTCATGATATTCATAAATATACATGCCCACCTGCCTTTCATCAACACTAAATTTTTTTTTTCTTTTTTCTTTTTTTCTTTTTTTAGCGATATCAACACTTAATTCCTTCCTATGTAATTAATGGGAAATATTTATAAGATGAACAGTTTTCCATATCATATTTAATTATTTATTGAATGCCATAATGACTCATTAAATAAAATAATATTATTATCAATGAAAGGAGTATTAATTTTTTTTTATTGTAATTAATATGTCAACGTATTACATTTTTATCAACATTTTCATCCATATTTTTATATTTTTTAATAGTTCTATTGTGGGTATAATATTGACATTTTTGTGACTTCGAAATTTTAAACTTTGATGTCTAGAGTAATAGTAAGGGAGTTTTCTTTTCTTTTTCTTTTTCTTTTCTTTTCTTTTAATCTTTTGATTTTTAATATAATTGGGATAAAAAATTTCGAACTACGATCTCGTGATTAGTAACACATTCAAATGTCAATTGAATTATGTTCACTTCGTTTTTAGGGAAATTTAATGTGAAAACTTTCAATTTTAACTAGTAATTGCTTAACTACCATACAAAATTGGATAAATTATGTTTTCAGTTCATGAAATGTGGGTAATGTGTCAAATTAGTTGAATTTAATATTTTAATCAACATTTTTCGTTAGATAGACTTCTAGTCTATAACATTATCTACAAATAGGAATATCATAACAGAACAAAAATCTGGAATGTGAGATGATGTTCCTACATGTAAATGAGGCAACGATGGTGGTGAGTTCGTCAAAAAAAGTGTTCGAAGGAATTTGTGGTTCAAGATTAAAAAATATCAATTTTATATCTTATTAACCTCTTATATTAGGTCTTTGTTTCAAATACTACACGAAAATTAACCTAAACTCTTATAAAAAAAAAAATGTAATTTACGATATAAATATTTTGATAATATGCATTTTATATAAATATATATATTTTTAAAATATCTCTATTTGAAACGGTTAAACATTTATTTGGAAATCTAACTAAATTTAAAGTTTAGTTAATGAATTTTTAGAGATGTATTTGATAAAGCACTGTACGGGTCGATACGCACAGCACCTAGTATCCATCGTTTACGGTTAGGACTACTGGAATTTTAAAATAATTTTAATAACTTTATAAATATTTATCGATCAACATGATATATGAAGTAGAGAGATTGGAGTTGGAAGATGAATTTACTACTGGACTAGTAAGTGGTTTTGATACTATGTCAGTATTTTATATATACATTATATAAAGAGTATAAAGTCGAGCTCTCGGATCCATACTAAATTCACTCCTATTTAGATAACTAATTGAGATTCGTATAAAATGGAATGATGTAAATTTTAATAAATCTAATATATATACATCTTTCAAAGGTAGTTTAATTAACCAAACTTCGAAGGTTAGAAAAGACTATTACTTTTACACCCTCAATAATTAATATTAATAGGTCTTTGCGCGTGAATGTATGCTTCATTGTTCAAACTATTAATAATTTGTTAGATAAAATAGAGGTATTAAGAAACATAAACACAAACGAAAAGAATGTCATAATTTTACTTTGCATTAATTGGACTACATTCCCTCAAAATCTATTTTGCCAAATGTTTTTGTATGAATATAAATTGTGGTTAGCAATCTATACAACAGCTTGGATAAAATATTCATATAGCTGCAAAATCAATATCCAAATTGCACAAAATGACAACCCAACGTTACTAACATTCTAAAAAGAAAAATGGGAGGTTTAAATCCTCTTATACTTTATCATTTGTGCCAACAAAAATTTGTCCTATTTAACTTTTGGTTAAATTATAATAAATACATATCTCCTCGTAGACTTCGTTTCAATTGTAACTCCAAAATTTGAAAAGTTTCATTTTAATATTTGTAGTTTGAATTTTTTTTTTTTTTTTTTTTCAAATTTAAGAAGGAAAAAGTTTGTGCGTTGGGTTGAAAGAAGGAAAATAACAGGTATAATACACAAATGCACCATGTGTCTATATTTTTTTTCTATGTATATATTTGGATTTATTCACATGAGTAGAATGTTAACAAGATTACTTTATATCTATATTGAATAGATATATCGTAGAATCAGTATTCATGTCAAATTGTCAAAAATAATAACATATCGGATTTCATTGAGAAACTAATGATAGCTTCAAGATGAGAATAGATGATTATGGTCTTCCTCAACCAAAACTTTGAATGTCTTTAGTGGATCACTCTCTAGATGAGATTCAAGAAATACTGAGTGTTTATTGTTTTGGTATATCGAGAACCATAGCCCTAAGACCTCTTTATATACTAGTTCAATTAGGGTTTCCATTAAACTCTAATTAAGTAGGGAATGGACTTATAACCATTAAGTTCATGTTCAATAAGGAATCTAGGGCCTTAATTAATTAGATAACATAATATAGTCTAATCTAATAAAATAATCCAAGGAGATAAATTATTAATTTACATATATAGTTCATACTTTAATTAAACATATTATTATTTAAATATGTCTAACCTACCCTATACAATTTTCCAGTCAATGAATTTAAGGGCAAAAATTTAGTAGTTATTATTTTGAACTAAGTTTCTTATTTCAAAGTTTAAAATGAAACATTTTAAAAGTTTGGTTGAAGTATAATTAAAACTATCCCAATAATTTAGGGTTATTTTTTATAATTTAACTTTTAATTTTTATAAGCCATATTCGCTCTCTATTTATTATTGTTTTAACAATATATAGATAGAAAAAGTGAATTAACTAGTGGAAGGTAGGTCTTAAGACATTAAACATGAATATATAGCTTTAACATTAATTGACATATACTCATATTTGTTAGATAAAAATTTCAAATTCTCATACTCAACATCTATTACATTAAAAAAAAAAAAATGTGTTTATATATTAATACTATTAACCAGTTGAATTATGTCTTTTTTTTTATATATAATATAATTAAAAATATGGGGAACGTTTGGAGGCAAGGAATTGATTATTATACTCCTAAGTTATTATAGTTGGGTTTTAATAGTTTACATTTGGGGTGTAAATTATTTTAGTTTGAGTTATAATTGTATGTGTTTGAGGGATAAATTATTTTAATTTGAGAAGAAAATAGTAAAGAAAATAGTAAACACTATTGCAAATAAAAAAAAAATTATGAATGTAAATAGTAAAATTGTAACAAATAGTACATATTGTAGCAAATGGGGTTTTGAAATAGTATTTACTATAGTTAATTGATGTTTTAAAATAGTATTTACTGTAGCAAGATATGGTTGTTATAATCTTATGATAATTTTTGCCCCAAACGCCCCCGTTTATTTAAAATTTGCAAGGAAGTTCCATTATGGTATTAAATTTTCATCGACATATAAATATTTTTATATTTACTGTAGTAATATATGGTTGTTATAATCTTATGATAATTTTTGTCCCAAACGCCCCCATATATTTAAAATTTGCAAGGAAGTTCCATTATGGTATTAAATTTTCATGACATATTGATATTTCTATATTCACTGTAGCAAGATATGATTGTTATAATCTTATGATAATTTTTGCCCCAAACGCCCCCGTATATTTAAAATTTGTAAGGAAGTTCCATTATGGTATTAAATTTTCATCGACATATTGATATTTCTATATTTTCATAGGTTCAACATCGATATAAGGGGTGAATCGACATTTTCATTATATGATAGAAGACTACAAAAGATTAAAAAAAAGTAACAGAATGTTGATACAAATATAATATAAATAACATACATGTTAATTTATTTAAAAATTATAAAATATTTATTATTATTATTATTATTGAATCTTTTATTTTAATGACTTTTCTAAAAGTATCCATGAAATTAATACTTTGATCGATATTTTCGTAAAATTAAGATCATATTTTAAACTTTATATTCCACGACATCAGGCATTCAAAGAGGAGATGTGTGCAGCCAGCCAACGCTTAATTTGCCATATTTGCAAAATTATTATTATTATTATTTGTTAGTTTAGTTATGAAACGGCTCCATCATGCATTCCTTTGCTCGGACAATTATTATCATTATTTTCTAAAAGATTAAATTTACTTTATTTATAGAAATAAAGGATTGGATAAAAAGTTGCATATATAGTGAATAATGGTGATAAATTGATAAAATATGAAATATGAAAATTTGTGGGTATAGTTTCTTTCCCTTATAACTCATTTATTTATATATAATACAACTAAGTTCAATTCTTTTCAAAAATTCAACACTCAAAAATTATTTATCTTGAATAAACTATACAATAATTATTGAATTATCATTGCAAAATTATTTAATACTATTTTACAAACCTATGAATTGTTTTAATTGCATTACTACACATTTTCTAATAATTATTTCATTATTTCTTGGTAAATTTTCAAGTTTTGTTTCAATCATTACTAAATCCTATTTAGAAAAAGGAAACAAAAATCAAATTTCATCTAGGCAATATTTATCATTGTTTACCATAAATGTTTAATTAATTTAAGTGTGCCATGCATTTGAATAGGTTTGTGTTATAGGTAGTATTTATATTCAAGGGCAAAATAGACATTGCAAGAAAGAGGTAGCGGAAGCAACTATAGACAAATAAGCGATTAGGCTGAAGCATTTTTGAGTTAGATGGATCAGGTCGGCTTTGACCTACCGAGGTCGAGCCCATCGAATCATACATGTCGGACATATTAGCTCTAACACACGTAGGTTTTAAGAGTTAAGATAATGCAACCTGTAGCAAAGAGGCCATCTTGGACGTCAATCAGGGCAAAGCCTACAATCTAGAATCTTCCAAATATATAGTAACCTAAAAGAAATAGGAAAGCAAGGAAGATTTTAGAAACCCCAAAGGAAAAAAACACGACAAGAGCTTAAAGAGAAAAAAGAGGGATAAAGTAGGTGAATTCTCCATCAAAATCTGAAATCTTCAATTCTCTTATAGGTATCGAAATACGTGTGGCCTACACCACACTGATATGTAGTTTCTTCTTTATTTTTTAAGCGGGCTTACTTTCTCAAAATACAAATTTATCCTCGAAGCTACTCTGAGGTCAGTCGAATCTATCTAACCAAGTTTTCGCATCAACATTTTAAAAGGATGTTGATAAACTTTATGAGAAAAGTGACATTTGGTATTTTTTTTTTTTTTTTTTTAGTTTACTTCGACTATTTTGTATATAATCAAACTTAGTATTGTGCAAAAGTTCTTTTTGATTGAAATGAGTGGTTTTCAAGTACCTACATTTTCTTAGACTAGGTGGACTTAATGAAAAATTGAATCAAAGATAAATATTATCCACTTATTTAAGTCAATATGGCTTCGTTGTATAGTTATTTCGTTTTTTATTTTTGGTTTTTGAAATTAAGTCTATTTCTTCCAATTTCTTACAATGATTTGCATCTTTTTTAAGTACAACTAATTGAAATCTTAGCCAAATTCAAAAAACAAGAGCAAGCTTTTAAAAGCTACTTTTTTAGTTTTTTAATTTTGACTTTGTTTTTTAAACCATTGGTAAAAAGTAAATAATAAATAAAGAAATTTGGAGGTGAAAGTAGTGTTTATAGACTTAATTTTTAAAAACGAAAATAAAAATAGAAAAAAACTAAATGATTACCGAATGAACCTTAAATTGAAATCATTTGAAAGAAAAAAAAAAAGAAGAAAAAGGAAAAATAAACTATTGAAATTAGAAATTTCAAATATGATACTCATGTCTCTCATTTTGTCAAAAATAAGAGAGTAAAAAATTTCAACTTAATCAGACTTTTGATGATGTATTAACTAAAATTTCAAACTAATAACTACATCAAACAAAATTCTGAAGTTAAATATATTATTATGGAACGATTATAAACTAAAAAACATAATCAACATAAAACAAAAATAGAAGGGACGTGACTAAGAAAATAACAAAACTTGGACCAAATGTAGCACCCTAAGATCAAATACTGGCATAAGAAAGTGGGTTGGCTTGGATCAAGCGCTAACCTTGGCCTTGACAAGGTCAAGGTTAACAAAAATGTCTAACGGGCATGTATCATCCCAAAAAACATTGTTTTGAGATCGAAATGGACAAGGCTAAACCTAACAGAATGGACAATGAGACATTCTATTTGTATGTCTCAATACGAGGAGATAAAGGATTATTCTTGTGTAGCTCCAAAACTCAATGGGAAGATAATCATATGTAAATCATCTATACCTATAAATACATCATGAGTATAGCTCAAGGGAAAGGAAGTCCATCTTCTACCCATAAATTATTAATTTGTTGTACTGATCAACTTTTTAACTTAAGCATTGGAACGTGTGTGACTAATATCACACTGATGCATGGATGATTTTATTATGAAGATATTCTTCACTCTATTAAATAAATTTACTGTCAATGTGGTCAAACTGTCTGGCATTATATTCATAATTCTCCACTAATTCGTGACTGTTTTTATTTAACTCCATTTAAAATCAACCTAGAATGACCATAAATAACATTTATTCTTCTATCGAATTCTGACCAAAGTTGAAAGAAAATTAATACAGTGGAAATAATAAATAAAGAAAGAAAAAAAATGTAAATATGTAAATTGTAAAACAACTCAGATTAATTAAATAAGCTAATCGGTCGATTCAAACAATTTTCTCTAATATTTGTTAATGCCTACATTTAAATAAGTCCTAAGATGTGTGAAATTTATGTAAAAATTATTTAAAAGATAAAAATTTCACAATAAAGAAGTATATGAACAGATTCAAGAAACAAATTTTAAATGTACGAATAGAATATCTTTCCATCTCAAATAGTGGAAGAAAATTAATAAGATGTTTGGGAAATTTTTTTGATATATGTTATGGACAAATTTTAACCTGCTTACTGGGATCCATGAAGTAAGTTAAAGAGAGCGTTTTAGTAGGATCCATGAGGAGTTTAAGAAAGGTTAAATAAGGCTAGATATGATGAATCTAGGAGAATCTAAAGAAGTCTAAGATAGTTCAGAAGACCCCATGAAATAAGCTTAGTGAAACTTAGAGGAGTCTAAGAGAGTCTAAAGAGGCTCAGGCATGAAGAGCCTAAGTCTAAGCTTCGAGAGAGCCTAATGGAGCTCATAGGACCCATAAGAGATCTTGATTGAAGTCATGGTTGTCCATATTCATTAAGGTCAAGCCATAAATGAGACATTGAGAATTTAAATGGTGCACTCGTTGTAGTAATAATAGTGTAACTACCCATCAAATTGAAGGGATTGAATCCCAATGCGGGAAGTCATTTGTTATTTTGCCCCAATTTTGTTACAAAAAAATTATAGGATAGAAACATAAATTAATAATTAGGTTGAACATGCTTTATATAGTAATTAATTAGGGAAGATGAATTATAACCTTTGTAGAACCAATTCTTAAAGACTTTTTCCCGATCTTCTAGAACACTGCATGATCAAACCACAAGCAAGACACGACCACCAATCTCCTTTGCTATTCTCTTTGGAACAAGAAAGCTTTTAGGAGGTTTAATATTCTTGGAGAAGGTACAGACCAAACCATCGATTTTTTATTTTTATTTTATTTTATTTCATTTTTTTATATGTGAGAGTTAGAGATAACTATTCTATATTTTGTAATCTTCTAGGGTTCAGGTGAGGGGAGTTAAATCTTCTCACCCCACTAACCTCTGCCATGCAATGTAGGGGAGTTGAGTGATTAATTTGTTTAATTTCAAATTTAAATTAAATCTAATTTAATTTAAATAAATAAGATGCTTCTCTCTCATAACATATAATTTAATATGAATCTCGTTCACATTAAATTTGCTATATAGGTTTAATATGAACCAATTTATATTATTTAATATTTGAAACTCAAATATTCTTATCTTATATTATATAAATTTAAATTTGAATATGTTATAAATAAAGTATATATTATAATGTATCTATATATAATCTATTAAATCGTATCATATATAATAAATTTCCTTAAACAATAATTTAAACATTTCAAATTTACAACACCTAAATTTGTGTTTAATCCCGTTATAAGTCAGCAAAGGGACTTTACGGACTTACAGTTATAAATTGTAGAATATTTATATGTCCATTAATTTTTAACCATTTCCTGTAAGTCAATCATTCACATATTGTTCGTAATTACGATTGGGTAAAATTACTGTTTTACCCTTGTTGTTATTTTTTACTCCTTAAGTACCACTGATCCTCTAATGAACAATCTGTTATGGTCCATTCATAAACAAAATATCTCCCGGGCCAATGGGAGGGTGAGGCCTCATTGTTTAAGTCTTGAAATCAGAACTTAATGGAACAACCTATCTACTTACCCTAAAGAAGAGAATGGGTGAATTTCTTCTTGTGACGCTACGCTCCCAACTCCCCACTCAGGATTCAGATTGAATTCCATGATAATCATTTGAAATATTAATCTCTTTAGCTAACGGCATTATAACGAGAGACTATATATCTTGTGGTCTGGTCTTATACAATCTCATTGTATAAGATACCTCCACTTACATGTCTCCACATGAACGATTTGAATCGACATGTTTGTAACAATTACAAAGTGAGTCGTATCTATAGTATTTCCAAGATGATGCATTGAACCTTATCCATATACTATAGAACTTTTAGGTTATTGCTTAATCATAATTCACTTGTATATCAATCACATACGGTTCAAGTTACGTGAAAATAACCTTGTATTTTAGTTTATTGGATTTGAGTTATGCGATTAAATAAATAATAATTATTTATGAAAGATAAATAACATTTTATTTATATAGAAAATTTGTTTACAAATTTATAGACAACAGGTTAGGACATAAATCCCAACACAAGCCAATTCGTCAATTCCAAGTATTTAAGAGAGACATTATGAGCCTGAGTGACCATTAAGCTTTATTATTCTATATAATCTACCAAAATCATTGGTTGAAAGTAGTCCAAAATATCCTACTATTTTCTATTGTCAAATTACTTAAAAACTCAAGATAGATTTAAACGTGGAGTGTATGTAACTTGACACCATTTTTTTTTTTTTTGACATTAACAATATAAACCTAGGGTAGGAATCCTCTGCTTTAGGATATCATTTGCTCGAATAGTTTATTATGTTTACAAATTATGAAATATGGGTACTAAAGTGCAATAATTAGCGTATAATCTTTTTCTTTATATATACATATATATAGTTTTCAAATTTCTTGATAGTAATTATTTATAAGGAGGAAAAGGAGAAGAAAAGGAAAGAAAGGAAAAGAAAAGAAAAGGTAAAATGGAAAATAGAAAATGGAAAATGGAAAATGCAGGCAAATGGCGTCGTCCGAAATATCTTCTCCTGCACGCAAATCTTCGCGCAGGCTTTAACTGAGTTTATCGCTCTATCACGTCCTTATCACTCCGGGGGCAAAAACGTCATTCTACTCTTAACGGAAAACGTTATCTCCTCCGTCCCTCCGCTAACTATGCCGTTCATTATTCTTTCCTAGAATACCATCTTGTCCCCATTGAATTTCAGTATTTTTCAATTACGTTTTAGTCGCCGTATTCTCAAATAAATCTTAAATTTAGAGAATCAAATTTGATTAAATAATAATTTCCACGTAAAGAAATATAATATATAAATATGTTTTTAAAATTTTTAGTGAAAATATTAAAAGATAACATTTTTTTAAAGAAAAATCAATAATAAATTAGATGGGAGATTAGGTTAGAATTTATTCTAAGTACATGCACTAAAATGTACAGGGGCTACAATTAACTTCAAACTCGGATGATATATTAATTTTTTTTTTATTTAATCTCCTCTTTATTTCAAAATTCCACGTTTATTTTCAATTTGTTTATACATTTTTATTCTTGATATGAAGAAATATATTATTCTTATTTTTAATATATACTATGTTATTTTGTTTTTAACGTAATTTTTTGTCATTATTTTCCATTAAAAATACTCAATATTATTTTTTGGATGAAGATGGACATCCTCTCAAGTATAAATAAAGTAAGTGCTGGAGTTGCAAATAAAGCTCCATATTTGGTTAAATAAAGAGAAAATAAAGGGCAAAAATAATTGTTGATATTATATTCCTTAGTGTGAAATATTTTGAATGAAATAAAATACAAAATCATAAGAATTTATATCAAAAGTGGAAAAAATATTATATTATTATGTAGGTATTTGAGATTCAACATCTTCATTCCTAACATAACTTTGTTGGGTGATTTAACAGTCAATTCTAGATTTTGTAAAATTAATTAATTTGATTCGTATCATGTTTTTTTTAATAAATGATTTAACAAAATTTGTCATTTTGAATATAACTTAATTAATAAAAATATATTTAACTGATCAAGAGCTTTTAAATATTCAAAATTAAAATTTATACCATATAAAAGCTATAACAAGACACCCGAAACTTGAAGGACAAAAAAAGAAAAAATGTTATTTGGATTAGTTTCCTTGTTAATTTATTTATCTCATATCAGACGGAAATCTTGTCGTTGAACCACTTAATTTTAAAATTTAAATAATATAATACGATGAAACTCTTTAACGAAACAAACCCACTAAAAATCTTACTTAATCAATAAGTAATTATGATTACTATTAATTATTGTATAAAGTACATGGATGAGTTTAAGAATGTATTTAGGACAATAACATTCTCTTACTATAGCCCAATTTTAAAATCTCAATTTACAACAACATTTATTATTTGCTACAGATTTTACTGTTTGACATTCTTCATTCTTTTTTATTATTTATTATAATATTTACTATTTATTTATCAAACTAAAATAGTTTATACCTAAACATATGCTATTATAACCCAAACTAAAATAATTTATACTCCAAATATAAATTATTATAATTCAACTACAATAATCTAGGATTATAATAACTAACTTATCGTCCAAAAAGTTGAATAGGTATTTAAAGTATCACTAAATAATAGATATTATTATATTTACCTACTAATGTAGAAGTCACAATTTAAGATCCGGATTTCTTTCCACTACAAATGAAACAAGCGAGGCCCATTGACTCACTAACTCACGTCGTGTAGGGTTCTATGCGATTTTGTTGGGGACACCCACTCCCTTCTCAATGCACCGCCACCGTCCCCCTTCTATTAGAAAAACTATTTTTTTAAAATGTAATATTCTAATCGCGATCTAAAGTGAACTCAAGTCATTTACCGATTTTTAATAAAAATTGACATAATTGTAATGAAGTTTGATTGATGCATCAATCAGATTATGTTGCAATCGTATGTTTAATTAAATTGCTTTTTCATCACGTTTATTTACAATTATGAATTTGTTAATTAATTAAATTTATTGATCGTTTTAAGGTTAAACCGTAATAGTAATAAAAATAGTAAATGTAATAATAATTGTGATAGATACATAATTTTTATATTGTAATAATAACAATAGCGATAATTAATATTAATGATAATGATATCGATTAGTAGATTTTACGTAATTTTGAAATGTAATTAGATTGATCAACACCACTTCAATTAGATTGCCCTAATTATGCAGTTATAGAAGAAATTTTGTTAACCCTATTCTTACAAAATTAAGATTAGAAAAAAAAAGCTACATTTTAAAATACAAGACTTAATACACCTATTAGAGAATAAAAAAAACATTAATTAGTTGAATATTTTATTAAAAAAAGAAAAGAACGGAAAAAAGAGAGAACCGTAAAAAAGGGCCGTAGTCACATGGTGGAGCGAGTGGCGTCCATTTGCGAGGGTGGGCCCCACAAACTATTTCTAAATGGACCATAACTTGCCCGGCCACCAAGGAAACCGTCTCCCCACTAACGCCTGCGCGTATCTACCACGCTCCGTACAAACGCGCGTCACCTCTCATTCTCTCTTCCTTCTCCCTTCTCTTTCTCTTTTATAAACTTTTCCAGTTCCTCTGCTTTTTAAAACGTATTCCGAGGCTTCCCCTTCCGACCCTTCGTCTTCCTCTTCTTCTTCTTCCTCTGTATTTTTTCTATTATTCTTTCTGGTCTTTTTCTCCTCTCTTCATAATACATACGGTCGCAATCCTTCTCCTTCTCTCTCTCTTTCATTCACACCCAGTTCCACTTTCCTTTTTTAAGGGCTCCCACCACTCTGTGCCCTTAAACCCCTTTAACCCTATTTTCCTCTTGTTTTAATCTTCTTTTTCTTCTGATTTGACTGGGGCCTTTTTCGTTGGGCGCCACTGCACTTCCTTTAAACCCTACTCATACTCACTCTTCTTCCTTCTTTTATTATTAGACCTTAACCAAGCCGCAAAACACAATCCCAAATACTCTCTCCTCTCTCATTCCTCTTTCTCTCTCTGTTTTCCTTTTAGTGAAGTCGGGATAACAAGTCGTTGTTGTTTGCTTTACTTCTTCTGGGGGTGTTTTTCTTTTTTCCAGCTTTCTGTAATAATGGCTGAGAGTTTGGACGATGGTGAGTTCTGGCTTCCTCCTAAGTTTCTTAACGACGACGACTTGTTCCTTGAGGAAAAGTGTGGGGGTAATGATGTTAAGAATGGGAGACATGGTGTTGGGTTGTACCCGTTTGGGCCTTTTGGGTATGCTTCTGATCTTGGTTCGCCGGTTGAATCTCTGGTTGGTTCCAGCGAAACAGAGAGTGATGAGGAGGAATATATAGCTGGATTGACGCATCAAATGACGCGTTCCACTCTGGAAGATGGTTTTGGACTTGACAACTCTCATGTATGAGTCGGATGTTATATTTGGTTTCTTCTTTTATTCCTCATTTTTGTTCTCTTTCTGATTTGAACTCTTTTTTTCTACAGGTTTGGGGATCTTCTGGCTCACCGCAGTCAACGCTGTGCGCTATGGGAAGTGGGTGCGGCTGCAAACAGGGCTCTAGCAGGGGAAGCCCCAATGGCCATTACCAAGCTTCTCATCCGCAACTCACTTTGGATCTACTTTTTGCCGCTGCCGGTGAAGTCTCGAAGATGCGGATGAATGAAGAAGCATATGGTTTCATTAACTCTCGTGGACCTCTTGCTCCCCCTAGAAAGCCCTCTCCCGTTTCTGTTCCGCTCAAAAACCGTGAGCCCGAAGCCGAAGTTTACCAGCAGCTGCAGGCTTCCCAAGTAAGTAGTACGGTTCATTCCCTGAAGTTTTCATTCGTCTCTCAACTTTGTCTCTTATGGGATTTTGTTTGTATGCAGTTTCTACATCTGAGACGACAGCAGCTTATCGAGCAAATGAACTCGACCGCTCGTGTAAGACAAACAAAGGGTTCTGTGAGACACCATCAGCCCCAAATGCTGCAAAACAGGGGGAGAAATAGCGAGTTCTTCAACGGCAGAAACTGTCGCTCTGCAACTGCTGGGTTAACGTCCCAACCCACCTGGGCGGCTCCTCCTCGTAAACACACTGTCAACCCCCCGCCGAACGGTTCTGGCATGAGGGCGGTCTTTCTCGGCGCTCCCGGCGGCAAGAGGGAATGCGCCGGTACAGGTGTGTTTTTGCCTCGACAAGCCGGCGGCACCGTCTCTGAACCCCGCAAGAAGCCAGGTCTGTAACGAGTTTCCTTCCCTTCCAATCTCAGATTCACCTCCAAATCTCGATTTCCCTGCCCATTCGAGTTCCTTTGTTGTCATTTTAATGGGGGAATTTTCTTCCAACAGCATGTTCGACTGTTTTGGTTCCTGCTAGAGTGATGCAAGCCCTGAATCTGAATCTAGACGACATGTACGTTCAGCGTATTCAACCCCAACAACTTCAAACTCGCTCCCCCACAGCTTTCAACGCAGGGAAGAACGGTGAGAAAATGGGTCTTCCTTAAATCCTCATTTCTTCAAAACCCATCAATTTATTTCCGCCATTTTTGCTGATGTTAGTGTTATTCTTTTTCCCTATTATCTCAGATGTTTCTGTTAGGATGCGAAGTGAAAGTTTGGTGTCGCAGGCAAAGGCGAATCTCCGAGGGGCGGTGCCGGCAGTAAACCATGACATTGGGCTTCCACAAGAGTGGACTTACTGAAGCGACAACAACACCGCCATTAGAATAAAGCAAAGGGGTGGTGATTAGATTTTTACTTTACTAACTGCTGTGTTATTTTAGGGGAATTAAAAAAGGGTAGATTATGATAAAGAAAAGTTAATCAAGCTTTGTTAGATTAATGGGTTATTATAGGAATAGAGTATTTGTTTAATAGGAAAGGTGTTGTTGGGAGAAAGGAAAGGAAAGGAAAGGAAAAGAAGATAAAAGAAAAAGGGTTTTTGGTTTTTTGGGGATCAGGATTTTAGATTTAGATGAAATAAACTTGTGTTTAAGTGGGGTTCTAATTGTTAATTTTGATTTGGGGCTGAAAAAGCCAACTTAGAATGAATGTTAATTGGAATGGGAAGAAAAGGTAAAGAGGGGTTTTTCCTTTTTCTTTCTTTCTTTTGGTTTTGTGTTAAAAACTCTGCAGAAGAAGAGAAAAAAAAGTGTTAAGTAAGTTGGCTTCTTTTGTTTTTTGTGAAAGGGCAAATTAGGAAAACTATGTTTTGGATTCTAATTTGTCCCCTCCCCATGCACCAATAAAATAATATATAACAAATTTTATTTTGCCTTTTTCTTCTTTCTCCTCTCTCCTCTCTTCCACTCTTTTCTCACCTTTTAGTTCATGCTTATTTATTTATTAATGATTTAAATGGAATTCTAACATTACCTAATTTATATCTATAGCTTTAAAGCATATAGTCTACAATTTATAAGTAATCTTTGTTAAGTAGATTGCATTCTTTATTCCTTTTGACTAAAATCTCCTTTATCTCTTTATGGATTCGAACCTTCACCTTAAGGTTAAAGAACATGTAATTCATGTGACTTAAATAATTATTTTTTACACATTCATGCTACTGGAGTATTTTTTTTTTCATTTTTATGAGCAATTATTTATAATGATTTTCCTATGGATGGTTCTTTTATAATCTAAATACAACTACATGATGTATATTTTCACTCGAATTACATTTTTAGTCTCATGTTATCAGGGTTTTGTTATGTTTTCAAATTTACAGATATTTAATTTTAAGTTTAAATTTCATTTTATATAAAATTAATTTCAAATAGATACAAATCTTAAATATGAGTAATTTAACTTATATTTTATCCATGATAAAAATTAGTGGAGTGATCAAAATTTAATTTGGTTACATTAATTGTTTTTATTATTAAATTTAAAGTGAAAATAATGTTTAATTTTGTAAATAGTTTTTTCAGAAACGAGTAAAAAATATTTATTTTACTTTAATATTTTGTTTTTTATTTATTAATTTATTTAAATAAAAAGACCGTTTTCAAATTTAAAAAAATAGCCATAATATTTAATATTTTTAATCATTTTTTCATTTAAAATAATTTTTTTAGAAGAAAAAACAAAATTAAAAATAAAAATGGGAAAAATATAAAGAAAAAAACCCCTACCAAGTAGCCGCTTAAAAAATGATTTGATTAATTGTTTAAATAAAATCGAGTAAAGGAAAACCTAAGCATGGGAACTTTAAAAGGAAATTAAAGTCATAAATTTGAATCTACCAACAATTATAAGTTAAATAAAAATTGAGGCCGATACTTAGATTTCGTCTAGAAGGAAGAGAATGCAGTGGCTTTTGCTTTCCCCGAGAATGTGTTCAATACTCTTTTACCTTAATTCCTTTTTCATTTTAAACTTTGTTTTTTTATTTTTTTTTAAAATTCAACCTCAAATTTCATGAGAGAAAGAACGAGAAGAAGGTATATTTAAATGTTAATTCTCATCGATCTAAACTCACTCAAATTAATATTAATCTTAATAAGATCAACATGTTAAATACACGTATATATTCAAGTTGCATGTTATTTTTCTTAGTTAAATATATGTTTTAGTCCCTGATTTTATGTTTTTTCTTTTGTTCTTTTCAATTTAATTCTTTATTATTAGGGAATATTAAAATTGACGGATGATAATAAGCTTCCCCAATATACTATCATTTGGTAAATTAGTTTAGAATAGGAAAAAAAAGTATTTACAAGATGGAAGTTTCTTATTCTTCTTTTAACTTTCTAAGAATTTGGTTGAAGTTTTGAAATTTTTTTTTATATGGTTTTTTCTTTTTAAAAATTCAATTCACTTACTAAATATTATGGTATGTAAATTTACTATCAACTATAGTATTAAATTTCCATTGATATGTTGATATTTCTACATTTTCATGGATTCAACATCGCATAAGGAATAAATCGATATTTCTATTATATCGTAGAAAAATCTATAAAACATAAAAAAAAAAAAATAAGCAACAAAATGCCACTAATATAAATATAATATAAATAATAGGTATGTTAACTTATTTAAAAATCGTAAAAATTTATTTTTTTGAATTTTTTTCATAATTTTCCTATAAATATCCTTTGAAATCAATATTTTATCCATATTTACATTGAAATCTCTATAATATTAAGATCTCGATATTTTCATCCAAATCGACATTTTAAACAATACTATCAACTAGTTTTAACATTAGCCAACAATAAGAAATAGAATTAGAAAATGATAATACATAAGAAGTCTAAACTCGAAAAATAAAACAAAATAAACAAAAGAAAGATAAGAGGTCTAAATTTGACCTATCTTGAAAATATTATTAGAATTTCGAAAGTAGATGACAAAACTATCATCTATAAACTTAATTTCTAAAAACAAAAATTCAAAATTAGAATGAGGAGAAAAAAAAAAAGAAAAAAAAAGGCACAAATTGGAATGTAGGGTTTATTAGATGGGTAATTATTATGTTTCTCTCAATAGCAAATGGTGGCCATGTGAGGTTTTCTTTGACTTTTTTGCTTTGGGTGGAAGCCTTAGCCCTTAGGTCTTGTTTGGCTTTGGCAAATTTTTTTTTCCTTCCAAAAAAAAAAAAAAAAAAAAATCCACTTTTCAATGATTTGCTATTTATCCTTAATTTCTCCATCAAACTTGTTCAATATTAGCATGTGATCCTTAAATCTCTTTTTCAATATTTGCTATTTTCATCCTTAACTATCCAAATTCATTAACAAAACTCCCATTATTTTATTTTGGACAAATATAAATTTATATCCCTAAACTTTGGAGATTGTATCGATTTAAACCCTGAACTTTGAGAACTTGTATCAATTTTAAATCCCAAAATAATAATTACATCAATATTTAAACCCTTAACTTTCATATATACACAAATTAAACCCTAAACACTCATAAGTGTATCCAATAAAACATAGTTTATGGTTTTAAGTTGATACATTCTAAAAGTTTAGGTTTAATTGATACACTTATAAAAGTTAAGAGTTTAAATAGATACAATTATTAGTTTAAGAGTTTAAATTGATACAACACCTAAAGTTTAGAGGTATAAATTGATATTTATCCTTTTATTTTCAATATCTTTCTCTTGTATTTCAAATCCAACCTTTCTGATATAAAATGAAATAAATTAAATTAGGTCGGTTTTTTGTTTTAACATTCACTTTCGTTCTATCATTGTTTTTGTAGTTTCACGTATTCCTATCAATTTCACTTTTAACTTTTCTTGTTGCAATAATAAAGCGAAACTATATGTAGTTGAAAAAAGATTATATGAGGACACCAATATGATTAATAGTTTTCTAATCTTATTTAGGGGTCGTTTGCTTGGGTGGATTTCTACATGAAGAATTGATATATGTATCAAATTTCCATATCTGTTTCATAATTTTTCACTCTCTTTGCCTTCTCATTTCCCATATAAGGGTTTTTATTCCTTTCCAAAAATTATGAGCTTTCTGTTTTCCTTCTATACTTGTTTTCATTTTACATATAATTTCACTTTGAATATAGTTAATTAATTAATTAATTAATTATATAATTTTAATTTAAACAAAAATAATATAAATATTTATTTTAATAAATCAATAGTGATATATTAAAATATTTACTTGACTTATTTTTATAATAAAAAATTATTAAATGAATGGAATTATTTTTTACGTAAATTATTGATTTATTAACTAATAATATCTTAAATATATTTAATTAGTAAACTAGTATTAGTTAAATTTAGTTACTATTAAACTTCATTTTCAATAATAATAATTTATTATTTTATTGTTTTTTAATAATCAAGTAATTTATCTCATTTTCTTCACTTTTGATATAATATATTATCCATTTAAATATATTATCTTATATTATTTATTTAAAAGTAAAATTACTAATGTTGAGCTTAATTAATAATAAAAGCGATTAAGTGTTAGATTATAATTAGTATGACGTTCATTAAATCCATGAACTGGTTAATTTTAATTATAAAATTATTAAAATATTTATAGTTATAATTAAAATATTGAATAATTATAATTATAATTATAATCTTCAAATATTTATAACTAAAATTATTATTGATTCATAATTAATTAATTTTTTTATTGATATATTGAATATCATTTATTTTTTAAATTATCAATCTATTACAGTCATAATAAGATTTTCATGCTTAGTTTCATAAATTAAATACAAACACAATTTTTGTTCACAAAATTCTGATAACAGTCCCATGCACAACCAAACACAGTTATCTTTGATTCTCAGACATTTGATTTCCATACATCATTTATTTCCAGGCATCTAAAAATCCTTAAACCAAACGATCCATTAATGACCACGAAATTGAAACAAAACATGAAAGCATGAGTATATAGTATGACATATTTTTACCATGATCTTTCCTTCAAAATGCCATTGCAAAAAGTTTAGTTTAAGATATTCTAAGTAGAATAATGTATTATTCTATATTGATTCAAAAGAAATACAACAATGTGTCTTCTTTTCAAACATTCCTCATAATAAAAACGTTACTATGTAAAAAGAAAAATAATTATATTAGGGTTAAATTCACTTACAAAAATTACTTCAAATTCAAATTTGCTTGTCTAATGAAAAAGGAAGTACTAGTAGATAGGACCACATGCATGGGGAAGTTAGGGTCTTTTGTGTAATTAGATATATTAAATACCTTTCTTTGAATATATCATAGCATTTTAAGAATTATTTTCTTACTTACATTAAAAAGAGTAAGCCTATGGACTCTCCCTTCTTAGATGTTATATATTGAATGTCTAACCTCAATCAATTATGTTTAGATAAATTCATTGCATTATTTACCATTCAACATAATACTTTGTAGTTAAATATTTGTTTCAAATTTACACGTTTCATTTCATAAAATTAGCGTATTTTTTTAGTCAAAATTATATCTCTATAATAAAAAAATATTGTCGATCATACCATATGGTTTAGCATCATTTTTGTGCACTTAGATATTATGATAACAAATAATTCTCACACTTATTTTTGTTATCAATTATGATTTCAAATTGAATATGTTATCTTTAGTTCTTTTGAGAATAGATTTCTATTCCACTTTTTTAAGGATTGAATCTATTTTTTTTTGTAATTCATAATATGTGAATGGAAATTTCAATCTCTTAATTTTTTTTAATTGAAGTTATAATTCTTTTAATATATATTTTTCTAATACAAGTGAAAGTATGTGGATTTGAATCTCCAACCTTATAAAAAGTACATTTTAATTTCGTTAAAGTATACTTACTTTGTTATGTTTTTAATAATTTGATATATATTCAAGTTGAAAAACATATTTTTAGCTCAATAATTTAATTTTCATTAATATATCGAACTTATTTCAAGAAATTATTGTTCCCAAACTTATGTTTTCTCAATTAACATTATTGATATCCATCAACGTGGCATTAAAAGGCAGTCAAAAAATAAATGACATCAATATCAAATTAAATATTTTTTTCTCTGTTTGCAAGTAAATTTAAAGTAGCTATAATAATTTGAATTCAAAGAATAATAATAAAAATCAACATAGTTCAAAATAATGTAAATATAAAGCAGGAAAAGTCAATACTGAGCACGTGGCTTGCTATTTCTTTTTCTTTTTTCTCGTTCTTCTCTTCTTTTTCACTTTTTCCGAATAATCAACTAGAATTGAGTAATAATATTATTTTAAATAGATAAACCTAGTTGATATTTATTAGATCAAAATCTACTTTTGGTCCGAAAATTTTTAAATGGATGCCAATTTGATTTTGGAGAATTCGTGTTATTGCTGGGGTTGACAAACAATATTTTCTTTTACGTTAGATTTTTTTTTAGGTTGAAATGTTCAAATTCAATTAGAATTTTTATTAATTGTATTCGATACGATTGAAATATTTAATTTTATTGAAATTAAATAAAATTGGAGAATCGAATAATATTTAAATTATGATTTAGATATTAATTATATGAAATTAAATTCATGGTAGTAAAATTGGTATTTTATAAATTTAATATTAGATATTAAATTAATAAAATTAATTAAAATGTTTAATTAAATATTTTTATTTAAAACTAATCAATTGAATTAATTTTTATAAAACTAATAAAACAAATAAATTTGTTTATTTGTAAATTTGATTTTAGAAATCATTTTTGAAAACAAAATTTGAAAGGAAAAAAAAAACCAACAAAATGAAAATTTTCAAAAGTTGCAATTCTCCACTATGGTCAAGCACCTTATTCATCCAATTCCAATCACTCCATGAAGAAAGAGCTGACCTTCATGCAAGCTATGGGATTGCATGATGAAAGCTTTTAAATTAGAATGTTGGGTTGAATGATCAGTTAATTTGAGTTTGGTGAGTATTTTTCATAAGTTGTATGAAAATGGTGAACTGATATGATTTTTCAATGTTTTGGCATTTAAATCTTTTCAATTATGTTGTACCTCTTGTAGTTGGCTCTTGTTTGATGGGCCTTAATGTGTGTTTAAGTGTCTATAATTCGTTTGGAGTCATTAGAGTTGCATTTAGGATGTAATTGAAGAAAGAAGTGAAGAAGGTCGAGCAACATGAACTAGAAATTCAAATCATTGCTAGGTACTCGATGCTTGATGACATGCTCAATGCATGATGCCATACTCGATGCGTTTGCTCGATAACATTTCATGAAATACTCGATGCTTGATGCCATACTCGATGATATTTGATGCATTTACTCGATGGTATTTTGTGAAATACTTGATGTTCGATGATCGCTTGATGTCATACTCGATGCATACTAGCATACTCGATACTGGGTGGTATGCTCGATGGTATTCATTACTTGTTGATACTCATTGGGTTTTGCCCGATTCAAGGCAGTTCAAGTGGTCCAGAAAGTCTTTGAAGCCGATTTTTGGTAATTTGTAATAGTTAGGCCTTTGATTGCTTAAAAATGCCAAAACTAAAACCTTATCAATTTGTGTTTAGTTATTTATGCATTTGATGTATATTAATATTAAATAATCTTGATTATGCATAAAGTATGTCATGTAGATTTAAAATCCCATCATAGGAAGCATATTAACATACACTGAAAGTATGTTTATAAAATGTTGAAACTTATAGTATGCATGTATAGGGTTTCAAATGTTTTAATATAAAGGTTATGTTAAATATTGAATGCCTTTTATGTATTGTTATAGATGATCAACATGTTTTTTTTTTTTTTTTTTTTTTTTTTTTTTTTTTTTGTAAGTAGTTTATAAAATTAAATTAAGACATTGCACAGGCACTATCCATAACAAAGATAAAAAGTATACTCACTTATGTTAACAACTTGTTTTAATAGTTAAAATAGGTCGTTATCTTATAAAATTTGGTTACAAACTCAATTAGTTCACAATCCTGTCTAAGGCTGAGGGTATTTAAGTTGACGGTTTATGTAACACCTTTTACTTGGGGATTATGACTGAGATAACGAGAATTGTTAGGCAGTTATATGAGCTTGCCTTAGCGGTGTGAGGTTTAAAATCAGTTTTAAAACCTAGACATCATAGGTTAAATCCAAATATAAACGTTATACTTGGATCATAAACATATAGACTTAGGTTGTTTAAAATTAGTCATAATAAACCTAAGTTAAAGAATATCCAAATATTTAGAACACTTCAGTGGGAGATTAACAATATATTTGATATATCGTTTTTTAGCTTTCGTCCTTAAGAGTTCACTCCGTAAGATCCATGCTCGACTTTGTGTCGATTTGACCTCGATTACTTCATTCAGAAAGTGTTTGCATGGGTCAATAACAAGGTGAATGAGGGTAGTAGTTCAGAGTAAGTGGGTGAAAGAAATGTGTCAACGTATTCTACGGTCTCCTCCATTAGTTTGAACTGTGAGATTCCTATGTTGCACCTGCTGTCATTTTTAGGTGGCACTAGCTAGTTGTTAACAGCGATGATCCCTTCGGAGGATTGTAACATAGGATTCAGAACCTAAGCTTAAAAAATGAATAGGGCTTATAATTCCACCTTGTATATTGTCTTCTAATTCAGGGGCATGTTCATACTGTGCTATAAGATCTAAAAATGGCAGATCACACTTACAGAATTACTAAATGTTAGTAAGTTCTTGATCGAAAATGGTAGCTAAATGACTGTTGGAATATAAGTTATTTTGGAGACAGTATTTAGTCAAAAATGTCTTACTTTAGTGAAGGAGTATTTATTCTAACTCACTATAGCATTGTTGCAAATAAATAAAGATATATGGGTACTTTATTATTATTATTATTATTTTGCTAAAATTGGATTTAGATGCACATTATTAATAGAATTTGTTTAAATTTTTCAGCAATATCAAACTCGATAATACAACTTCTAGGTTCCGACAAATTTAATGGAGAAGGTTATTCTAACTGGAAGTCAAATTTAAACATAGTATTAATAGTTGACGATCTGAGATTTGTGTTAACAGAGGAATCTCCTCCTATTCCCAGTTTGACTACAAACCAAAGGGTTCGGGATGCTTATGATAGGTGGGTAAGGGCAAATGAAAAGGCAAGAGCCTATATCTTAGTGAGTATATCTGATGTGCTCAACAAGAAACATGAAGTCATGCCCACAACCCGTGAAATTATAGCGTCATTACAGGAAATGCTTGGGCAACCGTCATCTTCTGTATGACACGAGGCTATAAAGTATGTTTATAACTCGCGCATGAAGATGGAATCAATGTCAGGGAACATGTTCTAGACATGATGATTCGTTTTAATGTTGTAGAAGCTCACGGGGCTACCATAGATGAAACTAGTCAAGTTAATATGATATTAGAGTCTCTTCGGAAGAGCTACCTGACCTTCCATACTAATGCTGTAATAAATAAAATTAATTACGATTTGATTACTTTATTATACAAACTACAAACTTATCAATCAATGATGAAATTGAAAGAGAGTGAAGCAAATGTTGTTTCAAGACAAAAGAAATTTTTGAAGGATTCATCGTCAAGAACAAAACCCTCTAACAAAAAAAAGTCTGTCCCTTCATCATCTGAAGACAAAAGTGTACAGATGAAGAAAAAAGGAAAAGGGAATAAACAACCCACTGTAAAGAAAAACAAGGCTCCCAAAGGAAAATGTTTCCATTGTGGAGAAGACGGACACTGGAAACGAAACTACCCAAAGTATTTGGCTGAAAAGAAAGAGGAAAACGCAAATAAAGTTAAATCAGATTTACTTGTAATTGAAACATGTTTAGTGGAAAATTTTCACTTGACATGGATATTAGATTCAAGAGCCGCTAACCATGTTTGCACTTTTCTACAGGAAACTATTCTTGGAATCAACTTTTAGAGTATAAAATCACTTTCAAGGTGGGAACAAGAGAAGTCATTAACTTTAAATCAAAGGGATTGGGGTTTTAGATCCTCGGGAAATCCTTTTTCTTAATACCCCTATTCTCCTTTCATCTAGAGCAGCTGCAATTTGGGCTCATCATTTTATACTTGCAGAGGCGATTTAAGTAATGGCAAGACTTGGAACCTTGAATGGTGTCAGGGTTAACTTAGTTGTTATATTCACGAAAGCCTTTGACTAGTGACAAAATTTTCTCTCTAAAGCCCAAACTCACGCCTTAATATTAATATTTATTCGAGGGGAGATGTTATGTAATCAAGGTTAATTAACTTTAGTTTTCTTTGTATTTTCGGTTACATGGCTAAGAGGGCTTTTTCCTATTTGTAGCCTCTTATGTAAATCCATCACATGAGTGATTAATAACCCTTTTGAATTAGAAAGATTTATATTAATGTATTAGTGTTATAGTTAGTAGATTAATAGTTAATTTTTTTATATACCTATAAATATTTGTAATGTTTGTAATCCAATACATAGAACTCAATTGAAGCACCTATTATCCATGCCATTCTTTTTCTTGTGTACTAAATCTATAACAATAGTTTATCTTTATTCGATGAATTTGCTATTGAGTACATATTTAAAATCGCATATAATTTTTATAGCATAGGAATAACAAATATTGTCCAAAAAAGAAATATGAATAAGAAATTGAGTATGAATACATGGACTCAACAAACTTCCAAGACCGCGAACCAAACGGTTGGAGAAGTAAGGGAATGACACGGTGCGAGCCCATTGCCAGTCGTGGCGTGGCACACTTTAGGTTCGTTAGGTGCGTCGCTTTCATCATGATTCCCCTCTCTCCTCTTTTTGATTTTCAATATTCCTTCTCCCCACCACTTCCTTTTTGTTTCCTTCCTCGTTTCTCCCTATAATTTAGGTCTCTTCCCATTTTTCTCATTTTAATTAAAATTAAGACCCATTCATATCATATGATCATATCCCTTCATCAAATGATTACCAAAATGTTGCCTCAAATGACCACTAATGATGCTTAGGAATTGTGACTAGGAAGGATTAGAGTTCTAGATATGAAAATTGTGATTCCATTGAAAATTGAATTGAATAGTTATTCAAAGATCGGATGTGAACCATATATCAAAACAAAGAATATCTTGAAATAAACAATATGTAACTCTTTATTTAAAGTTGCATTTTTGTTTATAAGCAACTGCATAACATTATGACCTACCTAAAAATGACAGATCAGAAAAATGTCTTACATCATGATCACAACAATTTAAAAGCCAATCAAGAACAAAAAATTCAACTAGGAATAGACAACATTTGAGAAACCTCTCCAGGCCAACTCATCTGTAGAAGTATTCAATTATCTATGAACAAAACGAAATTGACATTCCTAAAATTGAAAACCACGCTATCAAATATCCTCAATGAACCATTGTATTTTTTAAGATTTTAATCAACTTAAAGAATGAATATGACTATTTGAATGTCACAAATTAGTCTATAAATTCGTCTCTTCTTCAAATTGGATTTTCACTTTTTCATAAGCACCTTTTTCCGATAAAAACTTTTTTCCTTTTGAAAACTTATTAAAGTTTGGTTTATTCCACAAAGTAGAGTCCATTAGATCTTATAAACAAGGTGTTGCTTTGATAAGAAAGGTAATATGTTCTATATTTGGAAGACAATTTCTCTTGAAACTCAAGCATTAAAGTGAATAAAAGTGTTTTAAGGATATTTTCTGATTTTATGTGATACAAAACGTTCAAGGATTTGGTATAATATAGTAGATGAATAATTTGTGTTTCAGTCATGTTATAAGTTGCTATGCCATGTAAGATGATATCATTTAAATAGTTGGTTTGATTATGAGTTGTTATGAGGGTGCATAGGTGAGATTTATGACTACACTGTCAATTTCAAGTTAATTTTAATATCATTCATGATCGGAACCAATTGGAAAAATGTCCTCAGCTTTTCAAATTATCAACAAACTTCAACCACTACAAACTTGTATTGATGATTATGGTGGGACGCTATCCTAGTCAACTAGTTGTTGAACTAACTTGCACAAAAGCACATGAATACAATCGACTTCTAGTAATCGGTCATATAATTTCAAAAATAACAATTTTGAATTTATACAATTACCTACTTATTATAAAAAACAAAATAACTATAATTATTAAATTACTTTTTTTTTTTTAAAAAAAACGAACAATGAGAATTTAAACCTTCAATCTAGGAAGAAATAGATATTTTATTGCTGAGTATTTTATTTAGTTCAATCATTACGAGACAAAAAATCAAATTTTTAATTGAAATGGTAACTATTGTCAACTACCATATTGATATTGCATATTAAACATACACATCCAATAAATAATGCGTTTAAATATTTCCCATAGTAAGTTCGAATTTTTGAGATTTCGACCGCTTGAAATTTCAGGATGGAAAAATTTTGATTTTTCTCCATTCTTGAAATTTCGAATTTTCCATCCAAATTTTGAAATTTTCATTGGAATTTTGAGAAATCTCGAAATTTTGATGGAAATTTCGAATTTTCTTTTAGTAATTAGGTTTAATGGAAGTTTTTAAGGTTTATAGACTTGTCTTGCTTATACAAATTGTATAGTTTCACACATCAATGTACAATTTCACCTCAAAATTGAATTGATATACATTGATGTAAATTATATTTTTTTTATCATCCAAAACTTTTATTTTCAAGAAACCAAAATTGAGAAAAATAATAACATATATTTATTTTTAACTTACTTCAAACATTTTTCCTCTGTCTTTTTACATAATTTCATTTCAAAATTGGATTGATGTAAGTTTTATTTTTTTTACCCTCTAAAATTTTCATTTCTAAGAAACCAAAATTGATAAAAATAACATATATTTATTTTTAATTTCATTGAAACCTTTTTTTCTATTGAATTTTCACATCATTTCACCTTAAAATTGAATTGATGTGAGTTTTGCTTCTTTTACCATTCAAAATTTTCATTTCCAAGAAAAAACATAGAAAAAATAAAATAAAATTTGATATTATTTTATAATTATTTTTTTATTTCTTTTTTAAATTTCTACTCTAACATTTACACAGAAATTTACAATATACCTCTAAATATTGTCTTATTTTATAGAAATGATGATTAAAAATGGTCAAATATAATCTAATTAGGTCACAATCAAATAGAAAATTTTATCGATATTTTTATAAAATCAAGATTTCGATATTTTAATTGACATCGATATTTCCAACGTTTAGTTGTTAACAATATGATGGTTTGAAAATGAATATTGTAAACATTTTTATTAAACAAGCAATTTTTATGTTTAAGATATTTGATATCCCATTTTAATTGCTCATCTTCGACATTTGATTGAATTGTTCTCAATCATCGTTGAACTACTAACAATTCTCGGCTGGTAAGTTCAATTTAAAAGGCCTAAATTGATTTTTTTGGAAAAACAACTTTCTGCTCCTTATTAATTTAAACTCTAAACTAATAATGATATAAATTTAAACTTGAACTTCCATAAGTCTATTATTTTACACCTACTTAGCTCGAAACATATAATTTCAATTAAACTTCTAAATTATTATAAATGAATCAATTTAAACTTTTGATTGATACTACATTTGAAAATTGTTCATATATTCAATTCTTACACGCGTGTAAACTTTTTCAAATGTTAAATTACTCAAATAGGTAATTGAAAAAATAATAAATTAGCCCAAAGTATTAGCAAATATAGCACATTGCAAAATGATTTTTAGATATAATAAAATTTAGATCTAGCTCTGGAATCTATCATGGATAGATTTTACTGCAAATTTTTAAGATAGTATATACCAACATTTTAAAAATAATTGAAAATATAGCAAAATCTATTAGTGATGATCATATCACAAATATCATTAATAAGAGACTATCAATAACATAGTCTATTATTGGTAGTAGTCGTACGACATAGATTTTACTATATTTTTAATTTTTTAAAAATGTTACCACACACTTGATTCATGCAAATGGTAGGATGGGATCCAAATTCATGGGCCCAATTCGGTCCAGGCCCAAGCCCAGATCCATGCCTCAAGTTTGCTCGGGCACGCTGTCCACACCAGTTTCCATCTTCAGACCAGGCCGGACGGTTGTCTGGTAGGAGATCAACGAAGAAAAAACGTGGTTCAGCTGTTCGTTGATTCCCGGTCATTGCCTCTACGACCTCCAACTTCATCTCCTTCCTTTAACTTTGCAGGTAATTCTCACGTCTGATTCTTCTCAGCTAATTTGTCACGTTTGATTCTTCTCCAGTCTAGAACCTTATTCGTTTCAGCTTAGTCAATATCTTCTTGTGTCGATCAGTCTCACTGGAAGTTTCTGGTTTTCTTTTTGCTTAATGCTCTGATAATACGAAGATGTGAAACATTGTTTGGATTTCTACTATGAATTCTCACATTTCGGCTTGAAGGCTAGAGTTTGCTGTTTTCTTTAGTTCCCGTCGGCCATTTATTGATCACAACTACTTCTGCTTCTCGGCCTTAATTGTGTATGATTTTCCTGAATTAGTTCAAACCGCTCACTGTTCTGCTGCATTTCAGTTTTTAGGCTCAGTGAATCGGCCATGGCAGTTGATACAGAGCAGGAGCTATTACCTCAGAAAAAGAACGAACCTTCTGAGGATGAGAAGAGGTATCCCTTATTGCCCGGACTTCTTCTCGTATCCCCCTCCCAGATACCTTTCCTATCAGCAATTCTTACTAATCAGGTCTCTGACGTTCTTCATTTTTGCTTTTGTATATTAATTCTGGACCCAAAGGAAAGCCAAAATCGTGCCGGGAAGCTTGATGAAAGCTTTGATCAGACCCGGAGGTGGTGAATCAACACCGTCGGAAGGTGATCAGGTTGCTCACATACACCATTCTATATTTGTTGTTTGAACTTGTAGGCAGTACATGTGGTGTTCGAGTCTCAAATCCATTTGTTTCTTAGAGAATGTGTTGAATCGAGTAAATAGGATAAGAGGAAATGATATTGTGTGCTTTGGTGGTTGTAGGTTGTCTATCACTGCACCATACGGACACTTGATGGATTTGTTGTTGAATCCACTCGATTAGAATCTGGAGGTGAGTTGACCATATGCTTTTAAGGCATGCGTTGTTGGGCAAGAAGTTATGACATTGAACTCGATGATTTTTTATTGGAGTCACGAACATATTCCGTTATCATTGGCTCTACTGAATGAAGAAGCCATTGGATGGAAAATTTATAGGCTCTAACCAGAACCCCTATAATCATGATTTGGAATGTAAAGGAAAAAACTTCATTGTTTGTTTCATTTGTGTAGTTGCTAATGTCTTCTTTTTACATATCAGGGAAGGGAACTCCAACAAGGCATGTTTTAGGCAAAAGCAAAATGATACTGGGATTGCTAGAAGGTATTCCGACAATGTTGAAAGGTGAAGTTGCTATGGTAATTTTCTTTCTTGAACTCAATGCATCTGTATTCCCTTGGTGGAGAAAAATAACCTCTCTCGGACATGTACTACAATTAATTATTTTTACTGTTGTTTCAGTTCAAGATGAAACCTCAAATGCACTATGGTGAAGAGGACTGCCCGGTTTCAGTCAGTAGCAGCTTCCCGAAGGAAGATGAACTGCATTTTGAGATTGAGATGATAGATTTCTTTAAGGCCAAGGCAAGAAATTTCAACATTAAAACTTTATTTTTTTCCCATGTAAATCACATAAAAATCTTGGATTTGAATGAGATCTGCTCAAATGTTGGATTCACGTGGTAAATGATACATCAGAATCATAAATGAAATCTACAGATCCTCATTAATGCGTGCACCTTTTCACTTTCTAACCTTCTCCACACATCTTTTTTGGTTGCAAGATTTGACCCTTTAACCTAAAAGATCTTGTCTTATGTCTGATCATGATCTGGTCGTTATTTAACTTTTCTTATTGATATGATTGCAGGTTGTAAGCAATGATTTTGGCGTTGTGAAGAAGGTATTGGATAAACAATTAAATGAGCATTATTGAGTAATTTGTAGTGCTTTTATAGTTGAGTAAAAATATACATTTTATGAAATACTATTTTAAAATAAATAATTTCAAATCTCGAGTATACAAACTTAGATACATCAGTGGAACTTCTAATAGTTGCAACTAGCATTGCTGTTTAATGGAACAATTGTTGATTCATATATATCTCCTAACATTTGGATGGTAACTTCAGGGGACAATAGGGATATGATTAGTAAGAGAATTTAAGATAGGATGTCGAAGGTAAGGGGTGCTGGGAAAGTTAATGTTGTAACCTTTAGAAGTATGTGGAATGCTCTTAAGAATATGAAAGGTGAGTTACAGTTTTTAAGTTTTGATTTTTTTTCTAACAGGTTATACGTGAGGGGCAGGGTTGGGAATCACCAAGGGAACCTTACGAGATAAAAGTCTGGTATACTTGCTTTCCTTAAGTTCTCTTTTATATTTTTATTTCTGTTCTTATTTGATATGTTGAGCACCAAATTTTTCTCTCTTTTATGTTGGGCACCAAATTGAGTTTGTTATTTTTGTTGAAAATGCGGATGCTTCTAGGGTTTCTGCTAGGACAGGTGACGGGAAAGTGATTTTATCGCACACAACTGGAGAGCCATATTTTTTCACTTTTGGAAAGTCAGAGGTTAATGATCTAGTCATTGTCTAATTTTCCATCTTTTTTCTTTTATTTGTCTACTTCTCACTTAATCTCTTTGCTTGCATGTCAGGTTCCTAAAGGTCTAGAAATGGGAATTGGAATGATGACACGAGGAGAAAAGGCAGTAATCTTTGTCACTAGTCAATATTTAACTCCATCTCCTCTGATTACGGTGGAGGATGGTGTTGAAGAAGTTCATTTTGAAGTCGAGCTTGTCCACTTCATTCAGGTTAGTGAAGTCGTTGTACAACCAGATTATTGCTCCATTGATATGTTTGGAGGTGCATTTACGATCCTTGTTTATATTGGTTCTTTGTCAGTGACCTGCTTTGAGAAAGTTGATTAGTTTATTATCCTTTTGCTAAACTTATCTCTCACAGTTATTGAGTTTAATCCTCTAGTAACGAATGAGTAGGTAAGAGACATGCTTGGAGATGGACGCCTGATCAAACGTCGCATTCGTGATGGAAAAGGTGTGAGTTCAGAACTGCATTCACAATGAAATTGGCATTTATCAGGAATGTAGACAAATTATAGCCATGAATTTAATGAAACTTCCTTCTATGTTTGTGGTATGTGACATACTTGCGCTTGTAAATAAAATAACCCATGAAACATCATCCCGTTTGTTCAAAGTTAATTTTGTATCTGCTTCTGAGGTGTACATTTTTATATCATCGTATTTGAGTTACTTAAGCCTTGTATCTCATAAACATATTACTGTCAATCAATATTACTTTAGTTGTCAATGATCATACTTCCATATTCTCTGGAATAATCAGGTGATTTTCCAATGGATTGCCCCCTTCATGACAGTCTACTACGTGTTCATTACAAGGCCATGCTGGTTGAAGATAAGAGAGTTTTCTATGACACGAAAGTTGATAATGATGGTCAGCCTTTGGAATTCCGATCTGGAGAAGGGCTTGTGAGTTGCCTTTCCCTTTTACTGACAGTGGTTTTACTCTTAGCTCGTGAACTCTATGATGAGAGCTGACCTACTAGAGAGATTGTTATGTAAATAGAATAGGCAAAAAGGGAAATGTCTTTATGAAAAAAATTAGATAGCACACTAAATTGCAGGGTCTAGATCATTTGGAAGGACATGAGCAAGAGTTATAGCCCTTTGGAATCGGCCAGGAGTGTGACTGTAAAGTGCATTTGCATGCTTTCTGAGCTTATTAGTAGTAAGTTGTAGATTGGATACCTGACCCAGATCTTATCTCTAGAAACGGAGTAGTTTTTTTCTACTGACACATTACTCTTCATGGTTTCTTGGGGTGGTTTGTTTGAGAGGGTTCCAACAAGTTTTAAAATGATTGTCTGGGATTCTGGGTCAAGAGCTCTGTGCTTTCTGACCTGCATGTGCGAAAGATAACTGGTGAAGTTTATGGCCCATGATTGTGTAATAGGTGCCTGAGGGATTTGAAATGTCTGTCCGTTTGATGCTGCCTGGAGAAATAGCCCTAGTTACTTGCCCTCCAGATTATGCGTATGACAAGTTTCCAAGGTTACTACTGCATAACCTTTCTTTTTAATAACTCAGTTGTATCTTTGTTTGTTGGAATGATTAGATGTATGTTTTTTTATATGAATCAATGTAGTTTTTGACTTTTGTTCTTGTCATTCATCATCTCATTCATAATTCTCAGTCTTTTGAAGAATAACAATCTCTTTTGTGCTTTGTTCCATGTGCTTAGGCCAGCTGATGTTCCAGCAGGTGCTCATGTTCAATGGGAAATTGAACTTCTTGGTTTTGAAATGCCAAAGGTGCGAGTCAATGAAATGAATACTATTATTATTTTTCAGATTTTTTAAGATTTAGACTCTCCGCATGGGTTCTTAATTCTACACTTCTAGTAGTTTTCCTCATTATTTCACAATTTTTATGCGGCATATTTCAAACAAATATTGCATAAAATCTCCTTCGAAGTTGGTAATGCATATATTTCTGTGTTTATAATCTCCATTTATGACATCTGATCCTGGCAATAACCTCATTTTTGAATTATAAGTTCAAAATGTCCATAGTTTAGTCTGATACTGTTCTTTAAATGCTGAATGAAAATGGATGATAAAGCATACTAATACCAAGGAGTGTCCCATATATTTGGACATATTCTTTTCATTTTCATACTTGGATATATGAAGCTATCCATTTCAATTTGGGAAAGATTTCAATTTATGTGTCCAAAACATAATCTTAAACAGCCAAAAGATTCTCAAGATAACAATGTACGTAATAAATTGAGGTGCACTATGTTTTTTTTGGGGGTATCAAATGGTGTTATATGATAAGCATGGCTCATTATCACAGGAATGGGATGGTCTGGACTTCAAGAGCATAATGGATGAAGCAGAGAAGATCAGAAACACGGTATCTTATCCCTTATGTCTGTTTTGGTGTCTTGGCTAGTATTGGGCATTATTACGCTACATTATTCTGCAGTATCTTTTGTGCTATGATTCCAAATGACACTTATTTTATACTTCATTTCCAGGGCAACAGACTCTTCAAGGAAGGGAAATTTGAACTTGCTAAAGCCAAGTATGAGAAGGCAATCTATTCTGCTCGTACTCTTTTCACCTTGTGTTTAGTAGAAATTTTGCATAAATATTCCATTGACATCATTTCACAGGTATATGTCACAGGTATATGTGAATGCAGGTATATGAAATTTTGCATAAATATTCCATTGACATCATTTCCTGCAATAGAAATTTTGCATAAATATTCCATTGACATCATTGCATAAATAACACGTAGTCCAAAGACTTTTTTGTTAAATTAATATGCTAACCCAGTAGAAGAAATGTGATAGGCCCCGACCACAAGGTATATGTGAGAAAACGGGTGAGGAAGAGAGGTGAGCTGACTTGAGGGAATATTTTAGTTATTAGGTGTGGCCCAGAAGAGTATTGTTAGTTAGGGTTAGAAGAGTGAAGGTGAGAGGGTATATATATATATATGAGCATGTAATAGGAGTAGAGACTTTGAGAAATTGGTGAATGTAATCGTCTCTTTGAGGCATTGGAGAGGTAGGGGGCTCTCGAATATCTCTTGTTCTGTTGATAAATAAAATTGAAAGGTTGAGACCTATAAATTTTGGTATCAGAGCAATGAATCTTGGGTATGGTGGGGAAGATGGAAGGAAGAGTATTGGTTGTGGAATTAAAGCTGGTTGAGATCGGTGGGAGACAAGAAACGTTGGAAACAAGGTGAAAATGGGGTTTAGCGAGATGAATGGAAGTCTCGACAGCTTGTGAGGACAATTCAAGCTGTTGACTTCCGGACTTGAGAGAAACAGTAGCAAGAATACACTTCAGGACAAACACGAGTTGCCTATGGAAATTCTAGATGTCTTGGCATAGTATTCACAGATGTTCTCGACCCCCGACACTCTACCCCCAATCAGAGAACACGACCACGCCATTGAGCTAGAGTAAGGAGCGGGGCCAATCAATGTACGGCCATGCCGATATCCACAGTTTCAGAAAGATGAGATCGAAAGATTCGTTGAAGAGATGTTGATGGCTGGGATAATACAACCAAGCCACAACTCATTCTCAAGCTCGATTCTATTAGTAAAGAAAAAAGATGGGAGTCAGAGGTTTTGCGTGGATTACCGAGCCCTCAACAATGCCACTCCAGATACATATCCAATACTTGTAGTTGATGAGCTTTGTAGAAATTGGAGGAATAAAAATATTAATCTCCTTTTTCTTATTTAATATGTGCAGATTAGGTCTTCTTATATAAGAGAAAGACCTTTTAAAAATATGGAAAGAATAAAGACAATAAAGGAAAAATAAATATTCATATACAAATATAGAAATTCCAACACTCCCCCTTAAGCTGTTTGAAGATGTCTTCCATAGCCAACTTGTCAATCAATCTGTCATTGTTTCTTTGGATGGCCTTTAGTTAACTTATCAACAAGTTGCTCTGATGTAGAAAGATAAGGAATACATATGGTTCATGTTTCAATCTTTTCTTTAATAAAATGCTTTGCAACCGCAATATGTTTAGTTCTATTATGTAGAACTTGATTATGGGCAGTGAAAATTGTAGCTTTATTGTCACAATAAATCCGTATAGGCATAGTCAAAGAAATCTTCAACTCTTAAAGTATCTTTTTGATCCATATGCCCGCACAAATTCCATGAGCCAAGAGTCTCAACTCTGCTTCAGCACTACTTCTGGCCACCACATTTTGTTTTTTACTTCTCCAAAAAACCAAATTTCCTCCAACGAAGGACAATAACCACAGGTAGATCTTCTATCTATAGTACTTGTACTTCCAGCCTAATCTGCATCAGTGTAGACTTCTATTTGGAAGTGATTATTCCTTTTGAATAGAATACCTTTTCTAGGAGACTCTTTCAAATATCTCAAAATTTTGTTGGCAGCTTCGAAAAAGTCGGTCTAAGAGCATGCATAAACTGATTAACCATGCTCACAACAAATGCAATATCGGGACGTGTGAAGACAGATAAATTAATCTACCAACAAGCCTTTGATATCGTTCCTTGTCCTTTATTTCTTCTGCTTTTGCTGCTAAAAGCTTTATATTAGGTTCAATAGGAGTTTCTGCAACCAAGCAAGCCTGTTTCTTTAAGTATGTCAAGGGTATACTTTCTTTAGTTAACAAAGATCCCCTTCTTTGATCTTGCAAATTCCATTCTTAGGAAATATTTCAACGTTCTCAAGTCCTTAATTTGAAATTCACAAGCTAGTTTTTTTCTTGAGATCAGCTAAGCCTGCTTCATCATCACTTGTAAGAATAATATCATCTACATAAACAATCAAAATTGAGATTTTATTATTCTTTGAATGTTTATAAAATAATGTATGATTTGCTTGACTTTGAAAAAATCCAATCTGGACACAACTTTTCCAAAATGTTCAAACCAAGCTCTTGGGGACTGTTTAAGACCATAGAGTGATTTTTTTAATTTGCAAATTTTACTATAGCCAAGCTCCTCAAAACCTTGTGGTAAGCTCATAAAGAGTCCTCAAGATCACCATTTAGAAAAGCATTTTTCACATTAAGTTGGTAAAGCGACCCATCTAAGTTAACTGCAAGAGATAAAAGGACTCTAATAGAGTTAATTTTTGCAACAACGGCAAATGTTTCTTGATAATCAATTCCGTATATCTGAGTGAATCCCTTAGCTTCTAGTCTAGTCTTGTATCTTTCAACACTACCATCAGCATGACACTTTATGGTAAACATCCATTTACATCCCATCGACTTTTTATTCTTAGGTAATTCTACTATTTCCCAAGTTCCATTTTATTTTAGAGCATTCATCTACTCCATAACAGCTAATTTCCAATTTGGATCATTTAAAGTTTCATGTATATTCTTTGGGACAACAAGTCATCAATCCTGGATGTGAAAGATCCATGACTATTCAACAATTTTTGATATGACATAAAGTTTGCAATAGGATATTTGGTACAACTTTGAATACCTTTTCTAAGGGCAATGGGAACATTGAGATTCGACACTACTGGAAAAGTACTTTGAGTAGTTGAAGGAGTAGGAATAGAAGAAAAATTACCAGTTTTAGTCGTTGGGGTCTCAGATTGGTCTTGTGAAGGACCAACTATCTTGTCTTGGTTCCCTTGATTGAATTTTCTTCTAGTATAAAACTTAAACTCAGGCACTTGATCAATACGATCATTTTGTAGTATTTCTCCCCCTGATTGAGATTTTTCTACACTTGACATCATAGAACTAGTAACATCTAAACATTTAGAATTGGAAAAAGGAATACAAACATCCCAAAATTTTCTTTCAAATTTGGTTTCTCCCCTTGAAGAGAATTTTGGGGAAAATAGGATTGATTTTTTAGAAAAGACACATCCATTTATGACCTTTTTTGTCAGATGATTAAAACATTTATACCTTTTTATTTAAAGAATAACCCACAAAAATGCATTTAACAACCCTATGATCAAGTTTGGACCAGAATTGATCAGGTATGTGAACATAAGTAGTACACCCAAAAACTTTGAGGGGTAATTCAAAATATATGCGGGATGTTATAAATTCTTTTTTAAGGCAGTTGATGGGAGTCTTAAATTCAAGATCCTACTAGGCATTCTATTTATTAGGAAGGTAGCCGTAAGAATTGCTTCCTCCCATAGATATTTTGGAACTTACATAGAAAACATTATAGCACGTGCCACTTCAAGTAAATGCCTATTTTTTTTTTCAGCAATCCCATTTTGTTGGGGAGTATCCCGACATGTAGACTGATGAATAATACCTCTGTCTTTCAAAAATTTGCCAAAAAACTCATTAAAGTACTCATTCCATTATCAAAGCATAAAATGCAGATTTTGGTTTGAGATTGGGTTTCAATCATAAAGTAAACATGTTCAAAAATGTCTTCCACCTCTCTCTCTTTTTTTTGCATTAAATAAACCCAAGATAAATGAGTATGATAATCAATAAAAGTAACAAACCATCTTTTTCCACTATGAGTCGGAATTTTAGGACCTCAAACATCGGTATGAACTAAATAAAAAAGGTTTTGAAGCCTTGTAAGGTTTTGGAACAAATGTGGACCAATGGTTTTTTGCGAAAATACAACCTTCACAATTAAAAGATGAACAATCAATCCCTTAAATAAATTTGGAAATAATTATTAGAGATAAGAAAAATTGGGATGCCCTAGTCTATGATGCCACAGTATAATTTGTTCTTTAACAGAAAGAGAACTGATACTACTAAGACCTTGAGTTATTTTATTGCTAAAAGACCTTCATCAAAGTAGTAGAGACCATCAAGCATCCTAACACTCCCAATCATCCTCCCCGAATCCTGATATTGAAAAATGCAATGAGATTTAAAGAATGTAACACGACAGTTAGAAGCTTTGGAAAGTTTAGAAACGGATAAAAGATTACAAGCTAATTTTGGAACATGTAAGACGTCGAGAGAAATATTTTCAGTCAATTTAATAGTTCTTTTTCCTGCAACAGAAGAAAAACTACCATCAACAATTCTAATTTTCTCATTGTAATATAATGGAGAGTATGAACTAAAAGAAGAAGAACTAGTCATATGATTCGAAGTTTCGGAATCAATAATCCACGAAGATGAATTACTAATCGAGAATGTCTTGGGACTGTGTGAGTCAAAGAAACACATGAATTATTAGATGGAAAATTGGTGATTGGCAGTTGTAGGATTTGATGAATTTGCTCTTGTAACTTGATAGAAGATTTAACAAATAGTAGAGATCCACCCCAAAAAGAGAAAGAGTTTTTAAACCAAATCCAATAGAAACAACCCAAACCAACTTTGAACCAAACTAGAATTAACTAAACCAACCGAACCGAGCCACTAACGGAACCGAACCAAAAAACGAACCGACTCATCTTAATCAAACCAAATGGACCAAAAAAACCACACCAAATTGAGGCCCACGAGTGAACGGTGGTAGATGGCGTGAACGGACGTGTAGCGTCGCTGATGATTGGAGCATGTGGATCTGTGGCAAAATCGGCTAGGCTGGGTTGGTTGAAGGCATTGATAAGAAACCCATGGCGAGAGAGCAGATTCAGAGGTAGATCTGGGCGAGCTTCGTGGATCTAGGGGTTGCGAACACACATATAGGCAAGGTGCACGGACTGGTCAGTGTCTGGGAGGCGTGAACTCCATGGACGATGGAATTGAGTGACGACGAACTGAGACGTGGGTCTGGGTGCGTTGGACTACTGAGCGAACTCCAATGGAAGTCGCGGGTCTTTAGGGCTGTGCGTGGTGGTGGAGGTTTTGGGGACAACCACATAAATGACTCACGAGCGTAGATGACTGTGGCTACGGAAGTAGGGTGCGCTGTTTGACATCGGCGGCTAGGGTTCCAGTGTGGTGATGGTAGCGGCTAGGGTTTTTGTTTAACAACCAAGATTAACCTTGCTTTGATACCATGTAGAAATTGGAGGAATAAGAATATTAATCTCCTTTTTCTTATTTAATATGTGTAGATCAAGTCTTCTTATATAGGAGAGACTTTTTACAAATATGGAAAGGATAAAGACAATAAAGGAGAAATAAATATTCATATACAAATATAGAAATTCCAACAAGCTTTTAGATGAGCTATTTGGGGCTACCATATTTTCAAAGATCTACTTAAAGTTGGGGTATCACCAAATTTGAGTTAAACCGGCCAACGTCCATTAGACCGCCTTTAAGACACACGAAGGACACTATGCGTTCCTGATAATGCCATTTGGGCTGCAAAACGCTCTTTCGGCTTTTCAAGCTATCATGAATGATATTTTACATCCATATTTGTGTAAATTTGTCCTTGTGTTCTTTGATGATATTTTAATTTACAGCAAGTCCTTGGAAGAACATGTGAGCCACTTGACCATGGTGATGCAAGTTTTGATTGAAAATCAGTTTGTGGCAAATGGGAAGAAGTGCCATTTTGCAGCTTCACGGATAGAGTATTTAGGACACATTGTCTTCGTTGAAGGGGTGCCAGCTGATCCAACAAAAATTGAAGCCATGGAGAAATGGCCGGTCCCCAAAAATGTTTAAGAACTCCGGAATTCATTGGGATTGATAGGTTACTATCGTAAATTTGTCGCTAACTATGGCACAATTGCAGTACCATTGACTTTGCCAAAGAAAGGAAATTTTGTGCGGAATTCTGAGGCTGAAGAAGCTTTCTATCACTTCAAATCTGCCATGATTGCCGTACCGGTGCTGGCCCTACCAAATTTCAAAGAAACCTTTGTAGTAGAGATGGATGCTTGGGGTGTAGGTGTGGGAGCGACGCTGTTGCAACAGAAGTGGCCCATAGCTTTCTTTAGTCAGGCCCTTCCCCCTATGCAACGGTTTAAGGCTATTTATGAACGGGAACTTATGGCTATAGTGTTGGCAGTGAGGAAATGGAGATCCTACCTATTGTGGCGGCAATTTACGGTCCGTACTGACTAGAAGAGCTTAAAATTCTTGTTGGAGCAACGTGTAATTGTAGGAGGGTATCAGCGCTGGATAGCACACTCACCTAAAGCTAGCCCTTAGATTCGTTGGTCCTTAATAGATAGCTGCGCGAATAGGGAAGATCGCTTGGCATTACCATCGAATTCAGGGATTCACCCTGATTTCCATGTTTTGCTCCTGAAGAAAGTTGCAGGTTCCAACCTTCCAGTGCTACCTCTTCCCCCTACACTAGCACCAGATTTATCTTATGTTTTACAGCCAGCAAAAGTCCTGGGTATGCGTAATTCGCCTACGGAAGGAGCCTTTGAAGTGTTGATTCGTTGGGAGAATGACTTCTTACCCATTGATGCTACTTCGGAGCTCTCCTCGGTGATCAAAGATCAACTTCCTGATTTCCACCTTGAGGACAAGTTGGCTCTTTGGGGGATGGGTAATGATAGGCCCTCGATCACTACGGTACATGTAAGAAAACATTGTTAGTTAGGGTTAGAAGAGTGAAAGTGGGGGTATATATATATGAGTATGTAATAGGAGTAAAGGCATTGAGAAATTGGTGAATGTAATCGTCTCTTTGAGGCATTGGAGAGGTAGGGAGCTCTCGAATCTCTTTTGTTCTGTTGATAAATAAAATTGAAAGGTTGAGACCTATAATATGATGTACCAGCCCAAAAAACTTGCTCATTCTTTCTTGTTTCTCAATGAAAGCTCAGTTTTATATTAAAAAATTTATTTTTCAAAGTAAAATTAAGAAGTTTTATATACATATATCTCTGGAACAGTTAGTGCTGTCGTCAGCTTCAAGGGGTTATGACTGCCTCGAGAGAACCTCTTATTAAATAGGGGCCGTTTCAGATATCATTGTGTATAGTTTAAACTGGAAATTAGATTACGACATTCCACATCTTTTTCTATCAAACTTTATTGGATCGAGTGATCAAAGCAAATAATCTTTAAGCTGTTAATTGTCTTTAATTGTTACTGGCATCTGTGATTCTGCAGGTGCTTCGTGAATTTAATCATGTCAATCCACAAGACGATGAAGAAGGAAAAGTTTTTTCTAATACCCGAGTAAGTACTTGCAAGCATTTGATCTTGAGTCATCTTAAATTTGTACATTTTACCTGGATTGCTTCTAACGTAGTCTGTTTAAGATTGTTTATTAATCATTTTATATTTTATCTTTCAAGAATTTGTTAAATCTGAATGTCGCTGCCTGCTACTTGAAACTGGGAGAATGCAGGAAGTCTATTGAGATGTGTAACAAGGTATGTTTTATGACTTTTTCAGTCCATCCATGAAATCACCGTCTGATCTTAGCAACCAAATTGATGGCGGCATTCATAGATTCTATTTGAATCTGAATGACGCTAGTATGTCTCAATGCAGTATCTGACAAGTGACAGGATTCTCGGTCTGTATTCTTCTGAGCCATGATTGTGCCCTGCATCCCAACCGGAAACAAAAAGTTGGGGGAAAGAGATGTGGGGAAGCAGGGGCGCATTTGGGATTTTAATAGATTTCATTTTTTTGGTTGAGCAATATGATTTAAAATATAAAATAAATTATATTTTAAAGTCAGTTAAAATATAACAAGCCGACTGAATGGTTTTATTTGATTACACATTTTAATAAGCTTTTTACCGTGTCCTTTCACATTAGTTTTTCAAAATGTTTTCTTAAGTGGAATTATGCAGGTTATAGATGCAAACCCTGCAAATGCGAAGGCTTTGTACCGTCGAGGAATGGCCTACATGACCCTTGGAGATTTTGAGGAAGCAAGGAACGACTTTGAAATGGTCAATTTTCTTATTTTCAATGTTCGGCTTTGGATGTTTTACTCCCATCTCTAAATTAAATTTTCCGTACTAATAGATGAAAAAAGTTGATAAATCATCTGAAGCGGATGCCACATCAGCCCTCCTAAAACTGAAACAAAAGGAACAGGTCAGAATAACATCGTCATTTCTAATTTTCCATTAAAGATGGGAGTAAAAGTACTTTAAAGGCATCGTTTTACTCTTCTGCTTCATCATTCTATCTAGCTTCATCATTCTATCTATAGGAAGTGGAGAAGAAAGCAAGGAAACAGTTCAAAGGACTATTTGACAAAAAACCGGGGGAAATTTCAGAGGTTGGAGATGGAGATAGAGAAGGTCATAACTCAGGTGAAATCCAGGAAAACTCTGATAAGTTAGAAGAAAACGAGGATGACAAATCCTCTGAATTTAGTGATGATAGTACAGCAGATGACCATCCAAGGGATTGGTTAACCCGCTTCTGGCCTGCCGGTAGACGAATATTTTCAGCCCTTGGGCTGAATAGATGTTCCATACTATAGATCATAAAAAGAGAAGTGAACATATTAGGAGTAGCTCAGCTTTGCTTCAAGGGCACTATGAGTTAATACAATAATCTAATTGGATAATGTACATTAAGATTAAGCAGAGATGCAGGATAAAGAATCATCCATACTTTTCTTAGTCTCTTGAATCTATAAGTTCAACCTTTCGGAGGAATCCTAGGGAAGTTCCATGTTTCAATGATCACCTTCAATTGTTTCTTAATACTACCTCCATTCACCTGTGATCATAAGGTCTGTGGAGGTGAAATGTCTTCTAGAATTTAGGATTTGTTTATGTACAATAACACAGTATCCAAACATTAGCAAAAATTGTTGGAAGAGTCGAGCATGCCCACAAGGATTGATTAGATGAAGTATTATAACAGAATATTTGTCAATGTTGGAATACGCTCTTTTATATTAGTTTTTTTCATGCAATGAGAGTAATATTTTTACTTCCATGAAAATGCAAAATACTTCATTACAATTTACTTTTGATGAATTTAGACCTAAGGGAAGCTACCATAATGAAAATAAAGTTAGAGTTATGCAATGCTATGCTATGTTTAGATGTAGATGTTTTTCAATTTTAAGGTAAAAATCTTGAAATATTGCTTTGTGAATATAAATAAAATTGAAAACCCTTATTCTTTTCCCTGGCTCCTTGCTTCTATTCTCCCTTAAAATTCTCTCTTTTTTTTTTAAAATTTAAATTATTGGTATCTTTTGTTTGGTGTTGTCGCTGTAGACTTGGCCTTTGAATTTTTGCATCTCATCCAAAGTGAAAAATGCTAGATGCCTTAACCTTTCCCCAATCAAGTTGTGCTCTACGCCAAGTTGACAAAAAGAAAAATAATCTGAATTTCCACATCTATGGTGAGCTATTAATATTCCGAAGTTTTTAGAGATCAAAAATTGAAAATTCTCTCACTTTCCAGACTAATATCAAATATATTGCAAAGGTAAGCAAAATTTCATGTTCTAAGATTCCTAACATTCTATAAAAAATTTTAATTTTTGGATTTAGTAGTGATTTAACTACTATAAGTAATTGTTTTCTTTGATGCACTTTCTAATTTCTTTTAAAAAAGATTTCGTTAACATCATGTACAAGGTTCTTGGAAAAGTTGCATTTTTAATCCTATTGAATTTTTAAAATGTAGGTTTTTAGTTCTTCAGTTTTTAATAATAACTTAATAAGTGTATTTTGCCTTTATGTTTTCCAAATGAGCATTTTTTTGTCCTTGACGTTTGAAAAAGGACTCTAAAATAATTTATTTTTCATTATTTTGAATAGTCCTATGATATTTTAAACTAGGAAAAAAAAAACTTTAAAATATTATATCTTCTCTCTCAAATTAATTTTAAAATTTAAAATGTCATATAATTATTTAAAATAATAATAATAAAATACTACATGACATTTTAAACATTTCTTAAAAGCTTAGATTAAAAAATGTATATTTTAAAAACACAGGGATCAACCATACTTATTCATCAAACTTGAGGACTAAAAAATTACATTTAGAAAATTTAGAATTAAATACATTTTCTTCAATATTCAAAGATTAAGTATGTCATTCAGTTTGATTGGAACAGAGACTTGTAGAAATTTTGAACTTTATAAACAAACACAATTTTTGTTTTGACAATATGTGGGTCGGGAATCAAACCTTCGAACTCGAAACGGGTAGTATAAGCTTTATAATAAATACAAACACATTGATTTTATGACCCCAACCTTGTTTTACCCTTAATTTATTTTCCCCTTGCTATCTCTTTTAAATATTTATCCTCCTAAGCCCGTGACTGTATAGCACACTTCATGTTTTGGATGTGATAACATTACCGTAAAAAAAATAATAAACACCAAATGATTCCCACTGGCTTCATTTACAAACTTACAATTAACACACACACACACAGGGAAACCCAACATTAATAGAACCCCATCTTCTCAAGCGAAGATATGGGTAATAAGGAAGCTTTTTCATTACAATCACCATAAAGGAAATGAAAAACAAGCAGCTCAAAAATCAATCAAACTTCATTAGAATCAGTCCCCTTTGCAACAGTAAGAGCACGAACTTTGACTACAAAAAATCCAAGAGTATGGCCTGCCACAGCTGCTATAAAGATCCCAACGTTGAAAGACATAACAGCCAACATAACTAGATAAACCAAGCTTGTCCTGAAAGCGTAGACGACGGCCTGAATGGAAGCGCTGGCGATGGGGCTCTTACTGAGCTTGTTTGGCGGCGTGTGGCTCAAGAACTCGACCGCGAAGGCCAGCAGGAAGATGAAGAAGAAGGCCAATATGTATAAGCCAAGGCTCTCTTTAGGCCACCCGGAAAATAGAACCACAGCATCTTTGCCCCAATAGAAACTCATCTGCATATTTGTCGTCGTCATCGGCGTCATCATTGGAGAATCACCGATTGAGTTGTTCATGCTGGTGTTGCCATCCATGGCTGGAGGAGACATGGGCATAGATTCCATGTCTAAACTTCAACCTGAGGAAGAATGAAAGAGAGGGAGTGATGGGATTTGGCTGCTTATTAGTATATATATTAACAATGGAGATCAGAGACAGGGCTAAGCCAAACTAGAGATGATTAATTAGCAGCAGTTTAATTATTAATGTTGTGATTAACTAAAAATTAAGTCATTAGGTTTGTCCGTCTAAAGATCAATGTGGTTTGTTTTGTTGTTTAGTGTTTGTTTGGTTCTGAAATTTCTTCAGTTGCAAGTGATGAAATTGAAGGAGAATATATATATAATGCTTTTCATTTACAAACTCAGTTACTTTCTGGCTCTTTAAACCACACTAATCTCATTTTGTTTCTTTTTTTAATTTCAAGTGAATTGACTTTATATTTGCTTTATAATCTTATATATTGATTATTAGAGAAAGTTCCAACTTTTTTTCTCTGTTTTATTATAGTACGGCAACCTAATTGATTGTTCATTAATTAATAGAACAATGAAGTCATAAGGAAGGGAAGTCATTCAGGTTCAGGAAGAAGCTAAAAAAAGGGCAAATTGTGGACCACTTTCCCTCCTCACATGAGAGAATGAAGTAATATTGCAACAATGAGCAAACTGTTTGATTTCTTGAATTCAGATGTCAACTTCAGAAAAATCTGAGATGTGGACATGTTTTTGTTTTAGAAGGTTTCCATAAAGCTTGTGTTGTTCGATTCACTTGGAGAATAGAAAAGAATTAGAACTCTATCTCACCCCATGAGATGAAATGACTTACAAAAGAAAAAGAGTTGCACATGTGTGGTGCAGTCATAGACTTCAATGCTTAAGTTAGATTAGAAAAGAACGATGTAGCAAGTTTTTATAGAGAACTAGAATGAACTAACCTCCACTTGAGTTAAGAGCTCACCTCGTGCTTAGCCTTCTTAGTTTGGTTGGTATTATGCTCGGCCTTCGTGTCTCTATTCATTTAAGCAATGATTAGGTGTAGTCACTCATATACTCCCCACTTGTTTACCACATAAAAAAAAAACTAAAAAAAAAAAAAAATTTAAAAAAATTAAAACTGTGTAGTTTATTGGACCATACTTGAGATGCATCAAGATAGGTGCGTCCAAGGGAGTATTCAAAATTTTTTTTTTTGTTCATCTTGAGTCTAGTTGGCACTGGGCTCATTCCACCTCAGTTTATCCTTGGTGTTGTTTCCTTCTTGGGTTTGTACCTTTTGAGTCTATAATACCTTGAGCAGGAACACTATGGGGAAATAGTTAGTGATTTCAAAAGCTTGTCAGTGGACTTTAATAAGGAAGAAAGAAAATTTTATTTAATAATAGCATCGTAATGTTGTTGCCTCATGATAACGGTTGGATGCTAGTTAAAAACTTTGCATGCCTTCTATTGACTATTAGATATATATCAATTCAAATTACTTCTCTCTTGTACATCCAATGGTAAAAGATTGTTAATCACATTGTGATGGTCTCAACAAATAATTTTTCAAAAAAAAGGAAAGAGGTGAAATCGTAAAGAAATAATAACGTGCCGTCTATGTTTTGTTATATCATTTCCTCTCATTCGTCTATTTGCCAAGAAATTTAAAAGAAACTTGTTAGAATACCTCTAATAATAATATCAAATCATGTATTACAATATAAAACAAAACTGGTAATCTGTGGAGAGGGTTTTCTCTCCTAAAATTCCAACATACGACAAAACCAACCTATATTTATAACCAAGACACCTTGGCTAACTAAAATTAATAAGCCCTTACTAATATCAAACTAAGCTTATCTATATACTCTTAACTAGAACTCTCACCGAAACTTTCCCTCTCACTCAAAACATTCTCTCGAAGATTAATATAGTAGAATAAATCATCATGGATTGACTTAATGGTAAATAATACAATATCTCTTTAATAAAGGGCTAAGAAATCATGGATTCAATCTATTGTGGTCATCTATCTAGAATTTAATATCTTACGAGTTTCCTTGAGACACAAATGTTGTAAGATCAGGTGGGTTGTCCCATAAGATTAGTCGATATGCGCGTAAGCTGATTCATACACTCACGGATATAAACAATATTAATATAGTAGGACAACTATCAAATAGAGCTATCTTCGATTAATTAAAATTTTAATAATTTCATCTAGCATAATTTAACAATATTCTTCCATAGGTTGAAGACTCCAATTTCTACTCCCATATTTATAATGCTGCAGTCCAATGTATATATGTATGTGTATGTGTGTGTATATATATATATATATATACGTGTATGTATGCATGTATGTAGAGCGACAAAGGTTTTTCATTATCCTATTTGAAAATAATATATATATATATATATATATATATATATTGTTTTAGTTCATTTTGATCACTATACTTTCAAAACGTTCGTTTTAAAATATGTTCTTTTAATTTTATTTATTTTTCAAAACCTAAGTTTTTGTTCTTGTATTTTTAAAAAGGGACCAAGTTAGTTCCATTTGCAAAATTTTATCACAAATTTTATACACGATAAAATGATTAAATACAAATTTATGGCTACATTTCAAGAGTAACAAATACATGTTATACACGTAAAATGTTGAAGTTTTTATTTAAAGTTTAAAATATTTTTTAACTTTACATATGTAATAAATAAATAATATCTGAACTGTTATAAAAATGAGGTGCAATGCGAATATAGATATCGAGAAAATATAATATTAAAATAAATAAAACATAATATATAAATAAATAAAAATTTCTCCTCTTTCTCCAAAATTCATGAAATTTTCACCAATGTATATATTCTCTCAAGATCTACCAAATGCCTCTATTTACGGGTAAAATAGCAAGTAGGAGCTGACTTTACATGGACACTTAGAATATGTAGGTATGAGACCCATGGATAACATGTAGAGTGATACATGGGTGATAGGAGTTTGACAATTGTTGTCTTTAAGATGCTAAGCTTGGACATCTATATTACACTTAATTTAACATATTTATAATACTATCTCTTGGATATCTATCATATATGAAATATGTCTCGTTAAAACCTTACTAGGAAAAAACTCATTGGGAAAAAAATCCTAGTAAAGGAAAAAGAGTACATATTTCATATAATCTAATATTCTTAAAAAGAATACAGTACATTTATTTATCTTCATGAAAATATCAATTGAGATTTCTGAGTTGCTGCATTCCAATGTTGTGCATCAATTTTCCAGAGGTTACGGTAGGTAATGTCTTTGTAAATAAGTTTGCCAAGTTATCTTTTGAACAAATTTGTTGTACAATGATGCTGCCATTTTTTTTCACGATCACGAGAGTAGAAAAGCTTTGGTGAAATATATTTTGTTTTATCTCCTTTTAATATATCCTCATTTGATTTGGGCTGTGCAAGCTATGTTGTTTTTGTATAATATTGTTGGAAGATTTTTATTAGAAGTTAAGGCACACGTTCCACGAATGTGCTGAGTCATTGATCTTAGCCATACACATTCTCGACTAGCCTGATGGATTGCAAGAATTTCAGCATGATTTGAAGAAGTGATTGTTATGGTTTGTTTCACTAGTCGTCAGATAAAGTAGTTCCTCCACATGGGAATAGATAACCTATTTGAGATCTAGTTTTGTATGGATCAGGTAAATATCTAGAATCTGCATAACCAACTAGGTCAAAATTTTATTTATTTGAATAAAGCAATCCCAAATCAATCGTTCCTCGAAGATAACGGAATATATGCTTAATTCCGTTCCAATATCTTTTTATTGGAGAAGAACTATATCTAGCGAATAAATTTAGTGAAAAGGCAATATCTGGTCTTGTATTATTAACAAGATATATAAGTGCACAAATTGCACTAAAATATGGTACTTTAGTACCAAGAAGTTCTTCGTTATTATCTCGAGGTCGAAATATATCTTTCTTCACATCTAGTGAACGAAATTTCATTAGAATGTTTAGTGAATGTGCTTTATCCATATAAAATATTTTCAAAATTTTTCCTGTATAAATTGACTGATGGACAAATATTCCATATGCTAAATGCTCTTTACAATCCAAGGCAAAATTTTATTTTTCCAAGATCTTTCGTCTCAAATTCTTTCTTAAGATATTATATTCTTTTTGAAAGCTCTTCAGGAGCCAATTTTATTTAAGTCATTAACATATACAATTATAATTGCAAATCCTGACTGTGATGTCTTTATAAAAACACAGAATATTTGATTATTTTGATATCCTTCTTTCAACAAATATTCACTTAGGCAATTGTACCACATTTATCATGATTATTTTAATGCATATAGTGATCTCTGTAACTTTAATTGAATTCAATTCTCGGGAACTTGATTTATATGTTTCAGGTTCTTAAATCATTATGGGATTTTTATATAAATATCATTATCAAGAGATCCATATAAGTATGTCATGACTACATTCATAAGATGCATGTCCAGACTTTCATACACACTCAGGCCAATTAAATATTTTAGTGTAATTGCATTCACCACTGAAGAATATGTCTCCTCAAAGTCAATACTAGGTCTTTGTGAAAAATCTTGTGCAACTAGTCTTGCTTTATATCTTGTGACCTCATTATTTTCATTTTTTTCCTTATAAATATCCATTTTTATCCTATAGGTTTGATACCTTCTGGTGTTCGAATTACTAGTCCAAAGTTTGACGTTTTGAAAGTGAGTTTAATTCTGCATCAATTGCTTCTTTCCATTGAAGCCACTCTTTTCTATGTTGACATTCTTCAACAGATTTTGGTTCAGGATCCTCATTTTCAGATATAATATTAAGAGCAACATTATACGCAAAAATGTTGTCAATAACTACATTAGTTTGGTTTCATCTTTTTCCTGTCATGACATAATTTATTGAAATCTTATTATTATCTTTAGGTATTTCACCTTCCTCACTAGTCATGTCAAGGATTTCTTCATGGTATTTACATCCCCAATCAATTTTTTTTTTTTTTTTTTTTTTTTTTTTTTTTTTTTTTACTGTTAATTATTTTCCTTCTTCAAGAATTTTTATCTTTGCAACCCATTGGTCTACCACGCTTCTGGCGTGTTCCAGACTCATTAGTGACAACTTGTTGTATTGGGATATCAATTTTCGATGGAACATTTGCAGCTGGTATATGTGACTTAGTTGCTGTGATTCATCTTCTTATTTTCCATCTCAATCTTTTGGTCTTCTACACATATTTGGGACTTTTTTTTTCCATAATGTTCAGACTTCTCATTTAGAATCTAGTGTAAGCCTCTTCTTTATCTCTTTCGGGAAGATAGATATAAATATGTGATAGGCACTACATAATTTTTGTTAAAGGCATAATTTTTTATTTTGGTTCTTTTCCTATTGTTATATATTATTTTCGATTAAGTGGTCCCTATTACTATATTTGTTGGGTTCAAGATATTTAATTATTGATAGGGAATCATATCTAACATATATTCCTAATCTTTTAGCACATTGAGGTGGATCAACTGAAACATATATTGCACATCCAAAAATTCTTAAATGAGAAATATTTGGTTCATGGCCATAAATTAACTGTAAGAGCGAGTACTTATGATAAGCTAATGACATAATGTGTACAAGTGACACTGCATGCAAAATAGTCTATCCCCATACATATGTTATGAGTCTTAATTGTATAATCAGGAAATTGTGCTCTTAACTTAATTATTTGAGCCAGTAATCTTGCAAATGCAAAGTTTTGACTTGATAATAAGCATATGTGTGACCATCTGCTGGATGCGTCTATTGATACCATAAAATACTTAAATGGTTCATTTGGTGGGTTAATAGGTCCACATATATCTCCACGAATTCATTCTAAAAATGCAGGTGATTCAATTCACATTTTGGCTAGTGATGGTCTAATTATTAATTTTCTTTGAGAGCAAGCATCACATGATACATTAGATTGAAGAATCTTCTGACTCTTCAATGGATATCCATGTAAATTCTCTTCTTATCACCTCCCTGAATGAGTTAATATGCCATGCCAAATAGCAAATATATCTGATTCATGAACTTTATGTTCATTGTTGTATATGTTTCAATTACTCGTATATGAGTATAATATAATCCAGAAGATAAAGTAGACAACTTTTCCAATATACGTTTTTCATTTGAGACAATGAAGATAATATATAGATTTTCCATATTATTTTTACTATCAGCCTCAATATGATAACCATTGCAACATATATCTTTAAAACTTAGTATAATACTCTTTGATTGACTAGAGAACAATGCACTATTAATTGTAAATTTTGTTCCTCTAAGCAAAATAATATTTTCTTTTTCAAATCCTTCAATCAGGTTCGAACCTGATATTGTACTTATTTTTTCTTTTAGCATTGTCAATTTGGAAAAATATTTTTTTACTTGTAAGTATTGTGTGTGTAGTTGTACTGTCCGCCAGACATAGATCTTCTTTGCTCATTTTTTAATCACTGAACATATGAAAATGATCTAGATTTCTTTATTAAAAGAAAATAATTACAATAAGAAAAAATCATTTAGAATATACAAAAGTTAACATCTATTAAAAAAAATAAAACATGAAGATGGATAAAAAAAAAAAGAACATTAAGTCTAGATATTTTCAAAGTCAAAAGAGACACTTGATGTTCTATCAACTTTGCCAATCTTCTCTTTAGGAGATTCAAAGAAGTCCGCCACATCCAATTTTTTATACGAGATGGGTCAAATATATCATTATCCTAGTATGCAAAATTTTCTTTCACATTTTTTCCTTTTTCCTTCAGGGATGTTTGATATAGATTAACAAAGTGTTTTGATGTACGACAAATACGTGACTAATGCACAGTCATACTACATCAAGAGCATTTTTGTTCATCACCTTTTGAATTCTTATTTTATGGAGTTTTTCCTTTATGATCATTATTTCGTGTGGTTTTCTTGAAATTTTGATGATTATAGCGTCCACCACGAAAATAAAAATTATTTATTCCTTTACCGTGGTCATGACCTTGATCATGATCATGATCACGACCACGACCACGACCTCAAACAAGATAATTATTAAAATTCACAACATTCACTTCAGGGAATGATGTCGTTCCGGTTGGTCAAGATTCAAGATTTTTTTTATCAATAACTCGTTATTTTATTTGACCATGAGAAGACATGAAATTTGTTCAGAATACCGTTTAAAATATTTCTCTAGCATATTCAAGACATGAAATGTAGAAAATGTCTTCTTTAATATATGGAGCATCAGTAATTTTCTCTTTGCAATAACAACAATTTCGAACTGATTTTAAATAATGTGGAAATGTATCACTTATTGATTTAAAATCTTGTAACCTCAAATGCATCCACTCGTAAGTCGTAATGAGCTTTAGGAAGAATAACTATTCTTTTTTATGATCATACATCTCTTTCAAGTTTTTTTTTTCACAAGATACGAGGATATTTTATTGTAAGATACTCTATTTTCAATCCCTCGTGGAATGATGACAAAGAAAAATCATATTTTTTTTTTTAAAATTTTTTCCTGACTGGATGTCGTATTTTCTTTCCCAAGGTTCATAGCATCGAGATGGATTTCGACATCAAGCACCTATGACAAATAATTATTGCCACTAATGTCAAGGGCTGCGAATTTTAATTTCATAAGGTTTGTCATGACAACACTATCACAAAACGTTGTATTTATATTAGAAATTTAATAAGAACTAAATATGCAAAATAACATTTAATTTATTAATTATAATGAAAAGGGGAAAAGTGACATATCTTTAGGACCTACCTTTAGTAGGAAAAATGAAAGAAGCTCGTGCTGATAACTTATTGTAAAAGTTAGGCGCAACGGGAATAAGGATATCGAGAAAATATAATATTAAAATAAATAAAACATAATATATAAATAAATAAAATAAAAAAAAATAAGAAATTATGAAAATAGGAAATTCCTCCAAATTCTCCACTTTCTTCAAAATTCATGAAAATTTCACCAATGTATGTACTGTCTCCAGATCTACCAATATCTTGAAAATAATATTTAATTACATCTTAGGTTACATTTATCTTTCTGCATCCTAACAATTGTCTACTCATATTTGTCACATAGGAAACTATTCTTACTTTTTCCTTATTTTTTCTTTGTATGTGATTAGAGTGAGATGTGCAAAAATGAGTGCATCTTGATATGTATCAAAGTATTGCTCATTTTTTAATAGTATAAGATTTCAAAATAGACATTTTGAAAGTACATGACACAAAAGAACGATTTTTTCCACCAAATAAACATAACTCATCTAGCATATTACCGGTAATATCAATTAGGTTTGATTCTTTACTCCACATATATTGTCAAAAAAGAATTTTTTTTTTTTAACATTTTTCTTTTTTAAAAAAGGAGGGTTGCTTGTATAGATAATCATAAGCCCATAAATATTAGAATTTAAAGAATAAGAGAAAAATAATTGCAAATATAAAACAAAAATTGATAAAATACTAAAAAGCCCATGCTCAGCCATTGTTTTGCACTTTTCTTCTCAATTTTTTCAAATTAAAAGCTATCACTGATAGCTGTTATCAGTTGCTATCACTAATAGCTACTATCGGTGATAGCTTTCGATTTGAGAAATGTGCTATCAGTTGGTATCATTGATAGCTGCTATCAATGACGTGGCTATTAGTTATAGTTTTTAATTTGAGAAATGTGCTATCTCTAATAACTTTTGCTATTTGTTATAATTTTTCTTTTAGAAATTATAGACAACAAAATGTCTCCACCTTGCTTCCATGTTGATTTCAAAATTGTAGTTATTAATGATAGCTTCTAGTATTGATAACATGCTATCAGTGACAACTTCTATCACTGATATTTTTTTTAAACATAACCTCTATCATGATAACATTGTATTAGTTATCTATATCATATTATCAATGAGAGTTTCTATAACTAATAACTTTTCTCGCATCCTTCCCCAAACCTTTGTTATCAATGATAGCATCTATCCTTAATGTCCTTCTATCAATAACAGCTTCTATCACCGATAACAACAATTATTTATCTATATTCTTGTGTCCTAATAACATATTATCAACCCTCGATCACCCTAAAATTTCAACATTTCCTTTCTCTTCATCCCCTCAATCGGGCTCTCTCCCCCTCTGTAAACAGTGTTGCCGTTGGTAATCGAACAGACAGTTTCTTCGCACACGTCGTCTACCGCTCATCGTCACTCCAGTACCATTCTGCCATATGGTGTCCTTGCCCATCCCAACCCCTATTTTCGCTCTCACCGCGTATCTCTCTCTCCCCTTTGATCTCACATGTGTTAAGATAAGAAATTAGAGAACTCAGAGGAAATCGGAAACTTAAAAAAAAAAAAAAAAGCAAGAAGGAAACTGACACTGTACAGAAGAAGGAAGAAAGATAAGATAAGAAAAGAAGGAAGAATGCAGTGATTAGGAAGAAGAAAGAGCAAAATCGTAATATATAAAATTTTGTAAACCTATTCGGTTACAATTTGTCATATGTTAATTAGATTTAAAAAGTGCTACACTATTAGATATTTTGACTAAATTTGCTGTTGACCCAATAAGGATGCGGACAGGCCAAATTCCAATCCCATCCAAATTTCATTGGGCTGCCCAATTACATAAATTCCGAAGCTTTAATAGAAGGTGCGAAGTGGAACTCACCAGAAGCTCCTCGATGATGCTCGGTTCAGTTATGAACGAATCATCGAATACAAAAGAAGCCATCTTCATTGCCCACGCAGAGGTAAAAGAAGGTAGAAGAAGGTGGTGGAAGGATGAAGAACAACACTGCCAGCAATTACCCATTATAGAAACCCAAAGAACATCCTCGAAACTCCTCATCACCAATCCATTTCTCCCTATATAAACTCTCCATCCCCCATAAACTCCACAACAACAGAGAACTCTCAAATTAATTACCCATCGAAAACTTACAGCGCATCCCACAATCTCTCAGACATTTCATCGAACACAAAGCGCGCATCATCTCATACTCTGCTCATCAATCAAACCTAACTCAAAATGTCTCTAATTCCTAGTCTGTTTGGCAACAGGGGCGTCTTCGACCCCTTCTTGTCGGATCTCTGGGCACCGGCCAGCGTCGGCGAAGTGTCCTCATTCGCTAACACGCAGATCGATTGGAAGGAGACCCCAGAGGCCCATATTTTCAAGGCCGATCTGCCGGGGTTGAAGAAGGAGGAGGTGAAAGTGGAGGTGGAGGACGGCGGTGTGCTTCAGATCAGCGGCGAGAGGGGGGTGGAGAAGGAGGAGAAGAACGAGAAGTGGCACCGTGTTGAGAGGGGGAAAGGGAAGTTCCTGAGGAGATTCAGGTTGCCGCATAATGCTAAAGTGGATGAGGTGAAGGCGGGGATGGAGAATGGGGTTCTGACGGTCACTGTCACGAAGGTGCCGGAGAAGAAGCCGGCGATCAAATCGGTTGAAATATCGGGCTGAAGAGATGAAAGTGGACTTGATCATTGGTGGTGTTGCCACTTGTTTGTTTGGTTGATGTGTAATGAATGGAGTTAGTTGAATAAATCTGTGGAAAAATGTGTTCAAATTTCGCAAATGAATATGTGAATCTGAAGTTTCAGTGTTGATTTATTACACTACTATAACTTCTCTCCATCTCCTATCTATTTGAACTATTTGAATTATGATACTAAGACTTTCATGACTTGCAACGATTTTCTTTTCAAGGATAACCTAAATTTGGTTCGTTAAAATAGTTTTAACAACAAACAAAACTATTATTTTTACTTAATGTCACATATTAAAATTTTCTGAAATTCTATTTCCGTTGATAGATTAGCATTTAAATTCTTGCTTATTATTAAAATTTTACAACCTTATAACTTTCTTCAAATATGAATCACCTTCGAGGTCCAAATGGATAATTTGAAGTGATTTTATTTATGATCTAAGCAATAGATTAGATTGTGTTTGGGATTCAAGTCATTTGATATTTATGAACTTAGGGTATAAAATAATCTGGTCATTCATATGAAAATTCTTACTTTTTAATATTATTTTTTGAACTTTTAATTTTGTTTGAAAAGTATCTAGATTGAAGAGTGTAATCGAGATACAATTGAAAAAAATAATAAGATTAGGTTAAAGATAATATCTTATATTATTTGGATTTTAGGAGAGATGATTAATTCATGTTAATATTTAAATTAGTGTGTTCAATCTCGATTTCATCAAGGTAAAGGTCGAGGTTGATCTTAGTAAAATAATTATTGGGATAATGTTTCACGTATATGTCGACTAAAAGCATCATCTTAGGATCGAAAAAGGTTTAAGGAAAGACGTTCAACTTCAGTCTCGATCAAGGCTAAGGTTGATTTTAACCAAATGTGAAATAAGGTATGTTTTTTGATCTTTGATCGTCTGGTAGGTTGTATAATTATCTCAAAGACACTCTCAAATCTTACTAGGTTGTATAATTATCTTAAAGACACTCTCAAATCCTATCGAAATAAATTAGATCAATCATCTCTATAAATATATCATTATAGCTTCATATGAAATAAATTGAATCTTACTTTTTTACACTTTTTCACTCTTTAATTTAAGCATTAAGTACAGTGGTAAGCACTACTAGTTTGCAAATTTTTTTCTTTTATAGATCATGTTTTTCTTCCCTTGATCAAATTCGTTGCTAATATCATGAAAAGGTTATGTACTTCTAGTTCGGATTTTGACATCAACAATTCTTAACGTTTAAAATTAATGTGACTGTTTACCATCATTCTAAAAAAAATTCTTTGAGAAAAAAATTTAGAACTTTTAATTGTTTTTATTATTTTTAATAAAAAATTAAATATTAATTTAAAAAATATTATGTTAACTTACCATTAGTTATAGCAATCTCAATCCTAAAGATGTCAAAAGTCATCGGCAATATCTTATCTATCAATGCTACGACATATAAGGAGTAATTTATTAACAATGTATATATGTGTGAATACAAATAAAAGTTCTATCGATACTAGCAATTATGTTAATTGAACTCTCTACCAACGATTTAATATCGAGGACTCTTCTTTCGATTTTTTTTCGAGAAATCATTTTGCAATATATTTCTTGTCTTTTTTTTTCTTTTTTTTTTTTTTCAAAATTTGTTTGCTTCGAAAAGAGAGTAAAACTTATATATAGTGAAAACACTCCCATATAAATGAGATGCAAATTTTTTAGAAAAATACCATATGATTTCAAAGTTTTGAAAACTTTATTTTCTAAAAGGTATATTGATAGATAAATGAAGACCAATATCCACAATATCCTATAAATTAAACATTAATGGTCAACTTTATTATAACTCAATAATATATACTCTGTAGGATTGAATCTCAATTGTCACATGTTTGAAATACTCAATCAAACCACTAAAATGGGAGGCCTTAATTTAGTTTAATTTCTTTAATATCTTCAACCAAACGTTGTAAATTTCGATAGGATGTCCCATCTTTACTAACTCTATCCTTGGCTAGTTTTGCTAATTCTGCAATGGCATTCTCCATTTTCTGATCTTGATGTTCCATTATAGACCTAACCATGGTCTCAACGGTAGAGCGGTCATATAAATCCTCCATTTGAACCCCAATTTTCCAGACCTTAGTGAGCCAGGTTGCGTTACTGGGTTGGTCTCCAATTTGCGGCCAAGAGATCATACGAACCCCAACAGCCAGGCTCTCCAATGTTGAGTTCCATCCTGAATGAGTCAAGAACCCACCAATGGCTTCGTGGCTCAAAACCTCTTCTTGCGGAGCCCAATTCACAATCACCCATCTTCCCTCTTCCTTCGTTTCCATAGTTATCTCTCTAATAACCAATTCTCTCTGTTTCTCATCTTCTTCCCCTGCTTCTTCAATTAACACATCTGATCTCAACACCAACAAAAATGCCTTTCCGCTATTCACTAACCCATTCCAAAACTCCCTCAATTGCGAGCTCGTTAACTTCACCAAACTCCCGAAACTGATGAACATCACGGATCTTGGAGCCTGTGAGTCGAGCCATGCCAAGCAACTGTGATCTTCTTTCCAAAATTCACACTGGGATTGGACTAAGTTCTTCAACAGAGAGTGAATCGGTCCAATTGTGTAAACTTTGTTATATATCTTTGAAAGACTCGTCACAAATGGAGCTTCGAGTTCCTCGAATGTGTTGAGAATTAGACCACAGGATTTAGATGTGGCCAAAGTTTGGTTCACAAAGTTCATTGGGTTGTGTTTTGCTACAGCTTCGACTGACCAATATCCTGGCAAATCTTTACATCTTAAAAGACCTTCTCCCCCAGGAATGCCATGGAGTTGTTGGTTTGAATTTCCCACTACAAACAGAAAAAACGGAAAGGGTTTTAAGTTTTAACTCCAACTTTCAATCTCTATTCAAGAAAATTGAATCCAAGAAAGTTACCTGGGTACGGAATCTGTCCATCTTCAAGAAGCTTGGGAATGGAGAAGTAAAGAAACAAGAAACGGGCACTGAAAGTGGAGAAGCAAAATACAGGGATACCCAATTCTTGAGCTACATCCATTGGAAAACGAAGAATGACATCTGTAATAACACAAGTGATGGGAGAAGTTCCATTATCGTAGGAGAGGAGAAGTTCCCGGAAGAGGGGTTTGGTGACTTGGGGCATGGATTTAAAGAGCTTTCCGTCGAGAAGATTTTGGGGTTCAGATGGCGGGAGGCCATCGGAAATGGATTGGAAATGAAGGGAGGGAAGTTGGGCGGCGAGGTGGGTGAGATTGTGGATGTTACGGTGGTGGTGTTCGGTGTTGAGGAAGGTGACTCGGAGACCGGCGTTGCAGAGGAGGCGGGCGAGACAGAGGAAGGGCTTGATGTGGCCTTTGGCTGGAAAGGGAAAAAGGATAACATGATCGGTAGGAGAAAGCCCCATGAAAAGGAATGATAAAGCGTGGATTATGAATCTATACCCAAATTCAAATTTGATTAACAGAGTATTATAGTGTGTTTATATAGTGTGCCATTTTTTGTTTTCTAAGAATTATATATCTTTTCTTGAAGATGAAGAATTATATATCTTTTCTTGTGGTAGATGAAGAGACGGTATCAAAATACATTCCATTTTGAAGATTGTTCCGTCTCTATACTTTTAATTGTTCAATTTTAAATTCTTGTAAATAACAAAAAAGTCTTTTACAAATCAACAATAAACTTGCATTTTGGACTGAGTTTAAGATTGATTGAAAGTACAACGATTAAATTTGGATCATTATAAATATATGAACTAAAATTAAAAATAATATTTTAACCTTACTGGTACATCCAAGGAAGAAAATATGGTTTGTGTAGCTTTTCCAATGTGTTGACAGTTGGCTAGTGAAGTTTTATAGGATTTTCGTTAGTTTTAAGAGGGTCTTTTTCTTTTCATTTTCATTTCTGAATATTCCAATTGAGAAGGACAAAATCCCGTTAACATTGGAGTTATTAATTTTCTTCTTTGGTCGTTATTATTTAAGAACTTCCAATTTAGCCATTTTAAGATTCGTCAATCAAACAAATTTCGTAGATTTTATTTATGATAAACTTATATTATTGAATTAGCAAAATTTAAGATAGAAATTAGCCAAATGGCTATCTAAGAGTGGAAAAACATGTTAAGTCTCTCACAATTTCTAAGAAATGACGAACTTTTATCTTTGGGATGATGCTTAATTTATTATCCCGTTTTGGGTTGCACACCATTCTTTTGTCATATGTTAAATTCTTTTTCTTTTTATAAACAAATATTTTTAAATATTTTATATTGTATGTTTGAAGTGGGCGATAGAACAAGATGTGCCCAAGTATAATTCTTTTTTAATTTAACAAGTATCATGTATGTTTGCACTATATTTAAAAAAAAAAAAAACTTACTAGGAAAAAAACGTAGCTTATCATAAACTTTAATATCCATTCACTAAAATGGTATTGTTGTTGGGCAAATCTAAGAAACAATGTTTATTTGCATTTATATCTATAATATTATAAATTTCCTAAAAATAAATATCCAATATTTAGTGTCCTAAAAGCCACGTGTCATTTTTTATATTATTCATATATCTTGTAATAATTTATGCTAGTGTCCATGTAAGTCCCTATCTTGCCATTTTGCCTATAAATACGGCATTTGGTGGATCTCAAAATGCACACATTGGGAAAATTCCATACAAATTGGAGAATTTTGAAAATTTTCACATTTCTTATTTTGTTAATTTGTTTTATTTTATTATTTTATTATATTTATTTTAATATTATATTTTATTACAATCCATGTTCCCTTTATGCTCCATAAATTCATAACACGTTATCAACATGCATCCTTTTTTTTTTCTTTTGGCTAAGAAGCCTGTAGGTTGTGCACCAGCCATACGTAGCTTGAACTGTGATAAAGGTATTGCTCCCCAGGGCTTTAGCCTTCATTACAGAGCTTCGTAGCTCCGTCTTATATTCGGGGTTACTTCTATTTGATCTCAAAGTCTTCATATAGCACTTCTTCCAATCCTGGATGGGGGACTCTTGTCGTTTTTTCTGCTAAAAGTAGATCCTAAAGGTATATCGATTTTTTTCTCTTCATTATAATTAATAAATTTAATGTTATTTTGCATATTCAATATCTATTAAATTTCAAACATAAGTACAATATTTTATGATGGTGCTGCCATGACAAATCTCACAAAATTAGAATTTTCCGCACTTGATATTAATGGTAATAATTATTTGTCATGGGTACTTAGATGCCGAAATCCACCTAGATGCTATGAATCTTGGGAAGATTATTAAAGAAGAAAATATGACATCCAGTCAGGACAAAGCAAAAACTATGATTTTCATTCGTCATCATCTCCACGAGGGATTGAAAATGGAGTATGTTACAATAAAAGATCCTTGTATCTTATGAAAAAATTTGAAAGAAAGGTATGATCATAAAAAAATAGTTATTATTCCTAAAGCTCGCTATGAGTTGATGCACTTGAGGCTACAAGATTTCAAATCAATAAGTGATTACAACTCCACATTGTTTAAAATTTGTATTATGCGGAGAGAAAATTACTAATATGTTAGAGAATATGTTTTCGACATTTCATGTCTCGAATATGCTCCTACAACAACAATATTGAGAGGAAGGTTTTAGACAATATTCTGAACTAATTTCATGTCTTCTCGTGGCGGAACAAAATAACGAGTTATTGACGAAGAACCACGAATCTTGACCAACTGGAACAACACCATTCCTTGAAGTAAATGTTGTGAAGGTTAATAATCGTGGTCGAGGTCGTGGTTGAGGTAATAACCGTGGTAGAGGAAGAAATAATTATTAGTTTCATGGTGGTCATTCTAATCATTTAAATTTCAAAAGAACCACACAAAATGATAATCATAAAGGAAGAGCTCCACAAGATAAAAGTTAAAAAGTGTTGAAAATATATGCTTCCGATGCGGAATGAACTGGGTATTGGTCACATACTTGTCGTACATCTAAACACTTAGTTGACCTCAATCAAGCCTCCCTGAAGGAAAAAAAAAATGTGGAAACAAATTTTGCATACTACGATAATGACATATTTGACCCATCCCACATGACAAATTTCGATGTGACAGACTTCTTTGAATCTCCTAAAGAGAAGATTGGTACAGTTGATGGAACATCAAATATTTCTTTTGACTTTGAGAATATCTAGACTTAATGTTGTTGTTTTCTTTTATCTATCTTCATGATTTTTTTAGTAACTTTTGTATATTTTAAGTATTGCTTTTCTTATTTTAATTATTTTCTTTTAATGAAGAGACATGGATCATTTTCATATGTTGGGTGTTTAAAAAATGAGCAAAGAAGATCAATGTCTGACAGAGAGTGCAATTACACACACAATACTTACAAATAAAAAATACTTTTTCAAATTGACAATGTTGAAAGCAAAAATAAATATAATATCAGGTTCTGCAAATTTGATCGAAGGTTTTGGAAAAGCAAATATTATTTTGTCTAAGGGAACAAAATTTACAATTGACAATACATTTTTCTCTAGTCAATCAAAGAGAAATCTTCTAAGTTTTAAAGATATACGTTGCAATGGTTATCATATTGAGACTGACAGTAAGAATAATGTGGAATATCTATATGTCATACCCATTATCTCAAATAAAAAACCTCTAATGAAAAAGTTGCTTACTTTATCTTCTGGATTATATTATACTCATATGCGAGTAATTGAAACATATGTAACAATGAACCTAAAGTTCATGAATCCAGACATATTTACAATTTGGCATGACCGATTAAGTCATCCAAGATCTATAATGATAAGGAAAATTATTGAGAATTCAAATGGATACTTATTGAAGAATTAGAAGATTCTTCAATCTAATGAATTATCATGTGATGCTTGCTGTCAAGAAAAATTGATAATTAGACCATCACAGCTAAAGTGAGGACTGAATGACCTGCATTTTTAGAACGAATTCATGGTGATATATGTGGACCTATTAACCCACCCAGTGAACCATTTAGATATTTTATGGTATTAATAAATGCATCTAGTAGATGGCCACACGTGTGCTTATTATCAAGTCATTTACAAGATTACTTGCTCAAATAATTAGGTTAAGAGCACAATTTCCTGATTATACAATTAAGACCATTCTTCTTGATAATGCTGGTGAATTTGCATCCTAAGCTTTTGATAATTATTGTATGTCAATTAGGATAAGTGTTGAACAACCTGTAGCTCATGTTCATACACAAAATGGTTTAGCAGAATCGTTTATAAAACGTTTGCAATTAATTGCATGACCATTACTTATGAGAGCTAAGCTTCCTTCATCTGTATGAGGACATGCTATTTTGCATGCAACATCACTTGTATGCATTAGGCCAGTAGCTTATCATATGTACTCGTCATTACAATTAGCTTATGATCATGAGCCAAATATTTCCCATCTGAGATTTTTGGCGTGCAGTATATGTTCCAATTACTCCATCACAATGCACTAAGATGAGTCATCAAATGAGGTTAGGAGTATATATTGGATATGATTCCCCATCAATTATTAAATATCTTGAACCCCTAACGGATGATGTATTTATTGCACGATTTGTTGATTGTCATTTTATTGAGACAATTTTTCTAACATTAAGGGGAGAAATTAAGAAATTGGAAAAAGTGAAATTGAACTAATGTAGTTATTGACAACATTTTACGTATAATATTTCTCTTGATATTGTCTGAAAATGAGAATCCTGAACCAAAATCTGTTGAAGAATGTCCACATAGAAAAGATTTGCTTTAGTGGAAAGAAGTAATCGAGACACAATTAAATTCACTTTCAAAATGATAGATTTTTGGACTAGTAGTTCGAACACCAGAAGGTGTCAAACCTGTGGGATAGAAATGGGTAGTCGTGAGAAAAAGAAATGAAAATAATGAGGTCACAAGATACAAAGCAAGACTAGTTGCACAAAGTTTTTCACAAAAACTTGGTATCGATTATGAGGAGACATATTCTCCAGTGGTGAATGTAATTACAGTAAGATATTTAATTGGCTTAACTGTGTATAAAAGTCTGGAGCATCTTATAGATATAGTCACAACATATTTATATAGACCTCTTGATAATGATATTTATACGAGAATTCCAGAAGAATTTAAGGTATTTGAAACATATACATCAAATTCCCGAGAATGGTATTCAATAAAGTTATAGATCAATATATGGATTGAAACAATTAGGACGGATGTGGTACAATCGTCTGTGTAGATATTTATTGAAAAAAGGATATCAAATAATCCAATATGTCTGCGTCTTTTTATAAAGAAATCACAATCAAGATTTTTTATTATAACTGTATATATTGATGACTTGAATATAATTGGAACTCCTGAAGAGCTTCCAAAAGCAATAGAATATCCTAAGAAAAAAAATTTGAGATGAAAGATCTCGAGAAAATAAAATTTGCCTTGGTTTGCAAATTGAGCATTTAGTAGATGGAATATTTATTCATCAGTCAACTTATACAAGAAAAATTTTGAAAAGATTTTATATGGACAAAGCACATCTATTAAATATTCCAATGGAAGTCCATTAATTGGGCATAAAGAAAGATATATTTCGACCTCGAGAAGATAATGAAGAATTTTTTGGCTTTGAAGTACCATATCTTAGTGCAATTGGTGCACTGATGAAACTTGCTAATAATACAAGACCAGATATTGTATTTTTAGTAAATTTATTAGCTAGATAAAGTTTTTCTCCTACAAAAAGACATTAGAACGAAATTAAGCATATACTCTGTTATCTCCGAGGAACAATTTATATAAGTTTATTTTATTCAAATAAATCAAATTTTGATCTAGTTGGTTATGCAGATTCTAGATTTTATCTGATCCACACAAAGCTAGATCTCAAGTAGGTTATCTGTTCACATATGGAGGAATTGCTATATCATGGCGATCGGTGAAATAGACCATAATGACTACTTTCTCAAATCATGCTGAAATTCTTGTAATTTACGAGGCTAGTCGAGAATGTGTATGGCTAAGGTCAATGACTCAACACATATGAAATGTATGGCTTGTCTTCTAATAAAAATCTTCCAACAATATTATACAAAGACAACACAACTTGATAGCCCAAATCAAAGGAAGATATATTAAAGAAGATAGAGCAAAACATATTTCGTCGATGCTTTTCTATACTCGTGATCTTGAAGAAAATGACGGCATCACTGTATAACAAATTTGTTCGAAAGATAATCTGGCAGACTTATTTACAAAGGCATTACCAACTGCAACTTTTAAAATATTGGTGCATAACATTGGAATGCGACAACTGGAGATCTTAAGTGATGTTTTTGTGAAGGGGAGTAAATATATTGTATTATTTTAGGAGTATGTATTATATGAAATATATAGTTTTTTTTTTCCTTCACTAGGTTTTTTCCCCATTGAATCCTAGTAAGGTTTTAATGAGGCATATTATATATATATATAGGCATCTAAGGGAGTATTATAAATATCATAAAAATAGATGATCAATTCTTAGTGTCCTAAAAGCCATGTATTATTTTTCCTATTGTCCATGTGCCTTGTAATAATTCATGCTTGGTATCCATGTAAATTCACATCCTACTTGCCACTTTCCTTATAAATAGTGACATTTGGTGGATCTCAAAACAACATACATTGGGCAAATTCCAAACAAATTGGAGAAAGTTGAGAAATTTGAGAAATTTCCTTATTTTGTTAATTTAATTTAATCAATTTATTTATATATTATGTGTCATTTATTTAATATTTATTTATTCTATTATTCTATTATATTTTATTACAATTCGTGTTTCCGTTGTGCTCTTCAAATTTACAACATATAAACATTTATTTTCTATTATTTTAGTTATTTTAAGTTATAGAAAGCTTTCATTTTAGTCCTTGTACTTATTTTATCATTAATTATTTAATATCTATGAATAATAGGTGGCATCAAATATAGAACTCAAGTACTAAAAAAAAAGCTCATTTTAATTTTACATGCACCCCTACACATAATTAGGTTAAATAAGGTCAAGAACTTTCAAAGTTATGACTAAATTTAATTCATGTGATCTTAAAAATTAAAATTTCTACAAAAGTTACCTTAATTCATAAGGAGATGTTGACGAGATATATGTATAAGTGTAACCTCTAGACTTTTAATTATGTGGGTAAAGTGTTATCTTTTCCTATTTGAAAAAAAAAATGTTGTCTTTTTTAAATAAATTAAAAAATATTTAACAAATAATTATTAGAGACAAAACTTAAAGTTCAATTAGATATATAATTTCATATTGAACCATATACAGATTAGATATATACAACTATACTATTTTAAAGATTTCATAACAATATTTTTAACATTTATAAATAATGGAAGAGAAAAAGAGAGAAATATTTTAATGCATTCAATATAATATAAAAAAAAGATGGGAAATTTGTTTGGATGACCCAAAAATTGGGCCCAAAATGTCAAATGACCATTTTTTAAAAAATAATATCAATTGACCCTTTGCTGACATCATCGCCATACCAAATTACTTAATTTTCCCTTACACTGGTTTCACGAGGTAAATCTCACTATTGTCTGATGATACGCTCTCGCTTGAAATTCCCTGATTGATGTGATTGCTCGTTAGTGTACTGTTGATTTGACAAAATGTCACGACAGAAGCCTCAAATCAAATCAATAATACCTAAACACAATACAATGGTGATTTCTTTAAACTCTAAACTCCATTTCAAAGTTGATTACTTCTCTGGTTTTCGACAGTGTTTTGTTGAACGGGGATTTCCAAGACGAGGCTTTCTCAGCAAGGAACAGAACAACTTTTTCAGAAAGGTGAAATATTATTTTGAGTATGTTTAATTATTTTTGATGTGTTATTTCTGGAAGGGTAGCATTATGAAATTTTGTATTGGGAGAGAGTAAGAAAGAGGAAGAGTAAGAGAGAGAGAGCGAGATTATAAGAGAGAACGAGATTTTAAGAGAGCGAGACTTTGAGATCGAGAGTGAGATTGAGAGAGCGAGATTTTGAGAGAGAGCGAGAGTACACTTTAATTGCTTGTACAGCTTAATGAAAAATGTTCTCTTGCTTTGTAGGATAACAGGAAAGTGTCTATTTATTTGATTTGGAGGTGATTAGGATGAGAATGAAAGTTCGTATATTGGGGGACAGTTGAAAAGAATCGTTGTGCCCCCTACAGTGAATTATGAAGAACTTAAATCTCACATTTATGGGGCTACAAAAATCAGTTCTTCAGAGTTTGATCTTATCCTGAAAGTTAAATATAATATTGAATTTGAATCCCCTCCACAATGCATAACGGATGATGATGATCTTGAGTTCTTTCTTTTGCAAAAAGAGGTTAGTAGACTTCAGATAGCTGTAACGCTGAAGTCTAAATAGGACGAAAGGGTTGGAATAGGGTTTGAAGATGTGAGTCATGATGATACGACTGTGGACAGACAATACGAGGAATCATATCAGTTTCGTCGGGAAGAGAATGATATTCCATTGTCTACCAACACTGATATTTCACTGTCTACCAACACTGTACCATCAACATTCGATTATATGGATTGTGATCCTTCAGTGGATGTGGATGTAAATGACCAACCAGTAGGATTGAATGAAATGGATCGTGATCATGGAGATGTGCGTTGTTCTATAACAGCTTCAGTGGTTCCACCATATGTATCTTCAAGTCATAGGACAGAGTTGATTATGCCTGGCACCTCTTCATCTGGGATAGAGGACGTTGAAGTTGGTCAACTATTTTTGAGCAAAAAGGATTTGAAAATGAGATTGTCTATTCTGTCCATCAATAGAAATTTTGAATTTAAGGTCAGGAAATCAACCAAGTCTCTGTTCACTGTCAAATGCATTGGGGAGACATGTAAATGGAGCCTTCGTGCAGTCAAAATGGAAGAGTCTGATATATTCAAGGTCAAAGTATTGCAGTTCGTACATATGTTCCATAGGAATTTTGAATTACGACCATAGACAAGCAACTGCTACGGTTGTTGGTCAACTCATCAAAGATAAGTTCATGGGCATAATATGTGTTTATAAACCTTGTCATATCGTTGAGGATATGAAGAGAGATTATGGCGTGAACATAAGTTATGATAAAGCGTGGCGTGCAAGCGCGAAGGGCCCGCGTATGATCTCACTAGAAGGTAACTCTAGAATACTCATACTTCATTAACTACATACCTATGGAGAAGCACTAAAAATAGAGAATTCAGGTACAGTCTTTGAGATCGAACTCGCAAGATGAGGTGATTTCAAGTATATGTTTATGCATTAGGGCCTTGTTATTAGAGGTTTTGCAAGCTGTAGGCCTGTATATTGTTGATGGGCGTACTTGAAAAAGAAAATACAAAGGCACCATGTTGGTTTCGGTTTCTATGGACGGAACAATCAGTTATACCACTAGCATAGTGCAATAGTGGACAACGAAACCTGATCGAATCATGGAAATGGTTTATGTTCAAATTTGAAATGCAGTATCGGAGAACCTGATCTGGTGTTTGTGTCTGATTGGATGGTATCTATCGGTTTCATGCTATTCATGCATTTTTTCCCACAACATTTCATGGATTGTGCACATTGCATATTAGAACAAAATCTGGTTACAAACTTTAAGGATAGCACGGTTGTTGGGATATTTAGAGATGCAACAAGAGCATTTCACATGACAAAGTTCCAAACAAAATGGAACCGAACTCTGCAATTTTTAGAGACGGTGTTGTCACGAAATATTTAGAAGAACATCGGTCTTCAAAGGTGGGCACAGGTTTACCAAACAAAATGAAGAATATGATAACATGACATCCAACAGTGCAGAGTGTTTCAATTCCTTAACTAAAGAGTATCGATTGATGCCCATAGTATGCTTGATTGAACATGTTAGAGGAATGCTTCAATCGTGGTTCTACGAATGGAAGAATTACTAGGCATCATCGAAACGACATTGCCACTCTGACTACTGTGAAACCCGATTGGCAAGTGAAGCTGATAAGGGCAGACGATATCGGGTGGAGCCTATTGATTGTTATCAGGTACACGTGTGAGATAATCGATTGGACGGTATTGTCAATCTTCACACGAAGGAATGCACGTGTAAGGAATTTGAATCACTTAGTATCCCATGTTCCTATGCAATTGTTGCTGCCAAGGAAAGAAATATACCCATCCACGATCTTTGCAATTGATTTTATACAGTTGACTCTCTAATGACTACGTATGCGTAGCCTATAAATCCACTTGGCCACATATTTGAATGGAAAAGACCTTCTGGATATGTAGAAAAGATTATCTTTCCTCCAAGTTTGTGCCACAAGCTAGGCGATGGAGAGTGAGAAGAATATTATCCAGAGGAGAATTTCACAGATAAATGAAGTGTGGTCGGTGTGGGAATTATGGACATAATCGCCAAAATTGTACTGAACCGCTTACAACCGTGCGATATGCCGAAAATGCCAGAGACCGAGACACAAACACCCCTCATCCAGTTTAGTTATAAATGCCGTTGACCATTTTTTCATATGTCATACTTGTGACATACTTCATACTTTTTCATACTTGTAACATACTTCATTGTTTTTCATACTTCATACTTGTAACACTTGATACTTGATACTTTCATCTTGTAAACAAAAAACAATAACAAGATGGAGTATTTATATAATAGCAATATTCATACTCTCTTAATCTGCATACTCTCTCCATCTTCATACTCTCTCAGTCTTCATACTTGTAACAAAAATGGATAACTTCATACTCTCAATCTTCATACTGAAAACAAAAACAATAACTTCATACTCTATCAATCTTCGTACTTGTAACGAAAGTGGATAACAAATATTCTCTCAATCTTCATACATGTAACAAAAAACAATGACTTCATACTCTCTCAATCTTCATACTTGAAACAAAATGGATAACAAATACTATCTTAATCTTCATACGTGTAAAAACAATGACTTCATACTCTCTCAATCCTCATACTTGTAACAAAATGGATAACAAATACTCTCTCAATATCGCTCTCTCCGAACATTTCGCCCTTTCAATCTCTCTCTCTCTGAACATCTCGCTCTCGCTCTCTCTCAATCTCGCTCTCTCTGAACATCTCGCTCTCTCTCAACATCTCGCTCTCTTTTAACATATCGTTCTCTCAATCTTTGAACTTTGAACCTTGAACCATAATGTTCTGAGCTTAATTATGCATGTTCTGATAAAATTCTGATGTTGGACTTTGAACTTTGAATTTACATATTCTGATAAAATTCTGATACTGATAAGAGCAGTAGTAGAACACATCCAAAACCAATTATACAATGAATGTTTTTACAGAACACACACTTGAAACAAAATGGATAGCAAACAAAGATTATACAATGAATGTTCTTTCAATTGGATGTGTTTTGTTCTGATACTGATAAAATTCAATTATACAATGAAAAGAGCAGTAGCTCCATTATACATAAAAAATGCATGTTCTGATAAAATTCTGATACTGAACTTTGAGCTTTGAACTTTGAACTTCGAACTTTCATAAAAAATATGAATGTTTTTACATACATAAGAAATAAATGAATGTTTTTACATACATAAAAAATAAATGAATGTTTTTACAAAGAATAAAAAATACAATGTTGTATACATATAAAAAATATGGAGTGTTTGCCCATAGCTGACACGCTAATTGCATCCTATATTCACACATCTTCTCTTGAGTGATTGCAGATGGATCAACATCAGTCACCAGGTGTTCCAGAATTTTTATTGCGAAGATGTCATAATCAAGCGACCCGTGTTGTATGTCGACGTACTTAGGTCGCGAGATTTTCCAACGAGCTATGGACAGGTCCGACTTTGATCGATCCACGTCACAGTAGTGAAGTAGGGATGGTACTGTGACCGTCAATGGCTCTAGCCAATTCAACAACTTTGTCATTGGTATGTATGACGGAAGTAAATCGAACACGAATATGTGGCCTCTGTTAATGTCCATGGTAAGGACCATTCAGTGGTCACTGATATTCATCGCCGTGTAAATGAAATCCACATTTGCCCATTTGACATCGAATTTACCTGTGACGTAGTCCTTATACGTGTCTTCATCTTCCCAAGCTAGGGCAGCCTCCAGAAGTGACTTATTCTTTATTCTTTAAAATACCCCGCCACGAGCATTGAGGTGACTCTGTCAAATAAAATGAGAAGTTAAGTAAAGAAGTAAAGACCAAGAAACTTAACGAAATGAGAAGTTAAGAAACGAAATATCAAAATTTACCGTTACACCAATTGGCAAGATGGTGAACTTATGCATGCACATGTTGGGCCGGGTATAAAATTTATCTTTCATAAATAAAATAAAGTGTTTATGGTCTGCACGAAAAAAAAATATGTTAGTAAAAGTACACGATAGCCAACATGTAAAGACGTAAAGACTAGGACACTTACATCGCACTCGACCAACGAATTTGGGGTAATAAATTCCTTGAAGAATTGCTTGTCGAGTGGTTTGAAGGAGTTCTCTCGAACCTCGTTGTTTGTATTATCGTCCGAGATCCAACCCATCATTTCTGTCATGATATTGTGTGGAATGGCGTGTGCTACGTTATATGTGACGATCGATCTGGATGTTGATGCAGCTACACCTGGGAAAGGATGTTTAGCCACACTTTTCTTCTTTACTTGGGCTGAGGGTGTATATTTATCAACCGGTTTTTTCTTATGACTAATTCTTTGAAAATCCTACATAAACAGATAACAAAATGTTACTCATCAAGAAATATAAAAATATAAACAAAGATTACTGATCAATAAATTACTCATTAGTGGAACTTCTTCTGTGGTTGTAACAATCCTAGAAGTGTCTGCCTTTGGGATGTCAGACATGTCAGCCTCTGTAGGTGGCATGGTGAGTAAGGCAGACATGTTGGGCTTTTTCTGTGGGACGTCAGCCTGTATAGGTTCGACGTCAATCGATGATGTCGTGGTAATTATGGTATCGGACTGTACAGGGGGGTTAGAAGTAGGTGAAGGGGTGGTATCAGGCTATAGAGAGGGGATGGGGATGAGAGTGTCAGAGGCAGTTGTAGTCGTATTGGGCTCTCGAGATGGGATGGGTGACTTGGTCATCTTCTCATTCACCATGGAACCCTTCAATTAGTAAAGGAAAATGGCGAGTTCACGAACACTTGAAAACTAAACACATAAAGAAATAAAAGGATGCAAACCTTGTGTATAGACTGCAACAATGAAAGGATGGTCGACAATTGCCCTTTCATGTCAGTCATGTTTTCCTCTATACTGGAGACAAGACTATCTAAACCCGATATACGGCCATCCAACCTCGATAGTGCGCTGTCAATGAACCGCAAGTACGAATAAGTAGACTCGTCTGCATTGGCTCCCTCCCTGCAGCGGGCAACACACCCAGGACACTTCTTATCCACAGAACGCTCTGTACCGGAGTCCGCATGAAAGATATCAACTTGGTTCAACTCGTCCTCCTCACGTACGTCCTCCATCATATCATCGAACATATCATCACTATGTGTGTATGTCCCTCCTTCCACCCTTCCATATTCAGCATCCTCGTGCTTAGAATGCTCGGAATCATCCCCTCCCTCAACCCTGATAACCTCATCATTGGCATCTCCACGATGGTTAACACCGTCACTTTCACTCTCGGGACTACCCCCCTCACTCGATGACCTTGAGCCACTTTCAGAACTATCATCATCCGCACCTAGCTCAAATATAGGTTGTCGTTCCACTGGGGTATCCCAAAACTCCCTTTTAGCATTTGACATCACAGTACCCTCTTTAACCTTTATCTGCATTAACAACCCAGTAAACTTGTTAGTGTCAATTTAACAACCAGCTAAACATGTTATGCATAGAGTAAACTTACATTGTTAGACTCGAATATCTCTCTCTCGAGTACTTTCAAGGACACTAATTGGGAGTATGACCATCGTAATATGCGGGGCAAAGCCACCTTGCTCCTTCACTTCGCAATGTTCCCAACTATGGATGAAGCTAGGATCTCGTACGTCCATACCTAAATAAAATTTAAAATATATTAATAACAATAGAAATTTTAGATCAAACAACACGATTATTATGTTAATCAAATTTACCTGGAACGCTTGTGGAAATCCACGTAAGAAGTACTTCACAACATAGTTTTTATTTAATTTGACCCTCATCTTGTATAGACTGCTTTTATCATTCAAGGCAGTCTTTAGGGCATCCAATGTCCTCTCCCAAATAATGGTACCCCAATCAAGACTATTATAGTACTCTAAGCTTTGAACGTCCTTGAAACGTTTGAGGTCGATTGCAGTTTTCTGCTTGTTTTTCCCCATCATTGCGACCTCAGTATAGTAAACTAGGCTGATCTTCACAACATCATCATCGTTTTCAAACTTTAAGTCCTTGTATTTTTCTTCGAGTTCACGGAGATGTAAAGTGTCCTTCGTCACTCGATTACCAAAATACTTGATGGCAAGCTCATATGAGGACTGCTGGTTTCGATCAACTCGTGATGGGGATTACCACAAACCAGTCATCACCAAAAAGTCATCCTTCGAAAAGGTGACAACCTTTCTACAGACAGCGAATGTCATTGAGTCTGATTTTGTCCTCTTCACTTCTCTGAGCAACATGTGATGGACAATTGGGCTGTTGAACACCATATCAACGTCAAAAAATCGCCCAAAAACTGTTCTCTTGAACATGGTCAACTACGTTGGCGTGAGCTTCTCTTTGACAATCTTGTTTGCATTGGCAATGTGGGCCAAGCTGGTTACCTGACTGGAAAATCTGTCAGCTTCAGCTATTCTGAAACGTGTAGCCATCTTAAATCACTCTTGCATTTATTAAAAAAACTTAATCAGTAAACTTCTTTAGAAAAAAAAATGTAAAACAACATTATGTTTAAATCTCACTGGAATCGCTCTCACTAGAATGGCTCTCGCTGGTATCGCTCTCGCTAGAATTGCTCTCGCTGGTGTCGCTCTCTCCGGTGGTGCTCTCACTGATGTCGCTCTCCTTTATCTCCCTCGAATTTTCTCTTTTTACTCGTCTTCAACCACATAACACATCGAAAACTAGAAAAACAAACAAAAAAACCATAGGTTCACTTATCTCTCCGGTGTCGCTTTCTCGACGTCGCTCTACTGATTTCACTCTCACTTATCTCGCTCACAAACTCTTTCTACTCGTCTTCAACCACAAAACACATCCAAAACCAAAAAAACAAACAAAAAAAAAAACCATATTGAAAGAAAGATTTACCGATAAGATTCTATTGAAAGCCGGAAGTAGAATTGTTTGCAAGCTGGAAATAGTTTTTTTCGTTTATGAGCAACACGAAGTCGTTAGCCTTGGAAAATTTGAATGAATAATACTTTATTTTTGGTGGGTTTTCTCAGTAAAAAGGTAAGAAAACGAAGTAAGGGCAAATTAAGTAATTTTGTATGGCGATGATGTCAACATAGGATCAATTGACATTTTGGGCCCAATTTTTGGGTCATCTGGACAAATTTCCCAAAAAAGATGCAAGTATATATTGAACTACACGGACTTAACAACTTTTTCCTTTTTTGAAAGTCTACAAGGCTTAACAACTCATACTAAAACTAAGAGGGTGTTTGATGCTCGATAAAAATAGAGAGTTAAGTTGAGTTGAGTTGATAATTATTATTGAAGAGTTATATTGTCTGTGTTTGGTATGCAGAGTTGATTTGAGATGATAATTATTGTTTGTGTTTGGATGCAAAATTGAGTTGAGTTGGGGTATCTGGTGCTATTTTTTTGTTTTGTTTTGTTTTGTTTTTTTTTTTTTGTTTTCTAACTTTTCTATGATAAAAATAAAAAAACTTCCAATTCTTTTCCATTCTCAAAACATAATAAATTCTCTACAAAATATTCATATATAGAACATAAAATTTTGAATTCAATTTTTTAAACACTCATATCGAAGTGATTTTTCAATTAAAAAATCCAACTTAATTATTAATTACCATAAAAATTAAAAAGACCTGAAAGGATTAGTGTCATCAAATGAAACTATTGACATTGTTTTAGAGTATTTAGCCTTGCAAGGTGGTCCTTTCTGATTCACACGGGATTCCACATGCCCCATGCTACTCGGGTTAGAGCGTAAGCTAGTGATTCTTTCAGCTACTGGACTTTCACCATTTAGGGTGCAACACTCCACCGCTTCTCCTAGCAGCATGGCGTACTTCTCCTGTTTGGACCGGGGTTTGAAACCAAACTTCTCCTCAGAAGGATAGATGGGGCGATTCATAGAAGGAATGACACTTAATGTTAATCTTGAAAAAAACCAAAATCTTACAATTTAAATCATCAAATCAACTATTAGATAGTCTTTTTTGACCAACTTGTGGAATATGGATTTACCTTTTTCTAAAGCCGGTGAAATGATTTTAGAAATATTGATGTATGTTTTTTCTACTATTAAGTTACATCAGTGTACAAACTATCTTAAAAAAAAAAAAACTTGAGCCATAATTTTAAATTCCACTATTTCATTAGAATTATGTAATATTTGAAAACATCAAGGGATATGTTGTTTAAAACATATCATTAAACTTTTGTTTAGTGAACCAGTAATAGGACGTTGTATGTAATATTTTTTAGATCTGAGAAAAAAGGAAATAGAAGAAGAATAATTAGATCTAAAAGAACAACCATAGAAAAAAAAAAAGAGAAAGGAGGAGTTGAGAAAGAAAGGGAAAAATAAAACCCATACGAGCCAGACAGAGAAAGAAAAGAGAAAATGAGAAAGACGAACCAGACGAAAAAAGAATAGAGAAGATGAGAGAATGGGAGCAAATGTGAAGAGAGCATGAGAGAGAGAAATGACAAAGTAATTGAGGGAGTTGGGAGAGTAATGAAAACATGTGGAAAAACGGGTGAGAGTGAAAGTGATAAAATGGTGGGTAATTAAACCCATCATTTTATTTTTATCAGTGGTCGTCGAAGTTGGGCATATGAAGGTGGTAGGCAGAGTATGTCGCCGAAGTTGCTTGTGCGAAGGTAGTCGTTGGAGTTAGTCGCTAGAGTTGTCGTCGGAGGTGGTTGGTGGAGCCCGGAGTTCTTCGTTGAAGTTGGTCTTGTGAATGTGGAAGTCAAAGTTTTTTTTTTTTTTTTTTTTTTTTTTTTTTTTTTTTTTTTTTTTTACTAAGGTGGTTGTCGGAATTGATTGTTAGAGTATCGTTGAGTGGTTGTCGGAGCTCGGAGTTTCTTGTCGAAGTTGCCACCCGAAGGTGGTCATTCGGAGTATGCACCGGAGTTGGGTTAGCGGTAATTGCCAACGGAGATCGATGAGTGGAACCATTAAAAAATATTGAAGGGAGAGAGAATTGGGGAGAGTTGGGCTGAGTGGTAAATAAACAACTCAACCTGACCAACATTTAAAGTTGGTTGTCAAATATTGAGTTGGTAAAAAATACCAACTCAACCCAACTCTCATTGGTTGTCAAAACACCCCCTAAAAGTTATTTGATGTGGTCACAAGAATGTAGCTTACTCCTTATAATCATTGAATTGAAGTTACATTATAAAAAATATTCGCACAACTTTATCTTTTGTTTTCCAAATATCCCTACTTTTATAAATTATAATATTACTCTTGAGCTTCATAAACGTTTCAAAACCTACATTGGAGTAGGAATCCTCTTAAAACAATTTTGCATGGACAATAAGACTTAATAACGTGACTTTGACCTAAGAAATAATTTCGAATTACACCGTTCCAGTTAGGTCATTGCACAATGTTGTTCTTAGTCTCAATTCATTCAAATCTATTTAAAGATTTATGTTCATAAGAATAGTTTTGAAATGTTTATGGAAAATGTAATAATGTAGCAATTTTTTAAAAGTAAAATGATACTCTTGAAATAAAGAGCAAAAATTATATTATTTGTTTTATTTATTTATGATTTAGGTGTTTAATGATAGGGTTTTAGTTTTTGAGAGTCCAATGAAAAACTTCCAAGTTATGGAAAAGAGGACGCACCTTTTATACCACCTTTATATTAGCCAATTTTGAGAGCTTGTCCATTGATCTCTCGATCTCCATTCTTTTTGGGCCATCCATCAATTCTCTGACCATCACCTTCACCGTTAATTTGTCCCATTTTTCACTCCTTTCAGTCCCAATTTTCCAAACTCTGTCAATCCAAGTAGTGTTCATGGGTTGGTCTCTGAACATCGAATAATTTTCCATACTACCTTCATGAATTGCTTGCTACAATAATAGAGTTTAAAAATTATGTGGATCTATAAAATAAATAAATAATAAATTAATAAATCGTTTAATGACATATATTAAATAATGAATGAAAGAAGTTAGTACTATGATAGTACTAGATTTTTTTTCCATATCAACGAAACTCCATCCACCACACTCTCCAGCCTCGAGTTCCAACCGCAATGCATCATAAATCCACCAATTGTAGGGTGGGACAAAACCATCTCTTGAGTCACCCGCTCCACAATGATGTCGTTTTGATCATCCGTTGTTTCTCCCACTACCTGTTTGATCTATTCCCCTGATTCTCGATCGTAAACAACATCGAATCTCAAGATACAGAGGAAATGCTTGCCACTATTCACCAAATCGTGTCAGAACTCTCTCAATTCTCTACCTTCCATCTTCATTATACTTCTGAAATTGACAAAAATGACTAATCCTGATAGCTGACAGCCGAGCCAGGACATGCATGCTTGATCTTCTTTCCAGAATCCAGAGAGGGCAGGGTGGAAAGAAGAGGAATTGCCAAGCCTTAATTTTGACAGAGCATAGGGATGAAGGATTGAATCTCATTCCTCGAAGTTGACTGTACAAATTGATATCAATTGAACTATGTACATGTTAACCAAATTTGACATTATTAACTTATTTAATTATTTAGTTAATCACAATAAATGAAATTTAATCTTAGACTTTATGAGTTTTTAGGGCGTGATAGGTACTTATTTACTAATTAGTTATGTTGGTATTCATATTTATTTTTATTTATTCCCATTTCAATCAATAATATTTAGTTATTTGTTTTCATTTACACTGTTATTTGGAAAATTGTTCCATAAAAGTCTCTATTCTTTAATTACTTAAAAAGCTTAAGATTAAATTAAAAATATAGTCTAAAAACTTTTAAATTTATATCTATTATATCTGTGACATTTCAATTTTTGTATCTATTAGATTGATGATAAATTTAAAACTTTTTTACTATCTCTTACAAGAGTAGTTTTAAGTAATTTTAATCAATTTTTAGAATTTCTCTATCCATTCTCATTATTTCTTTTTAATAATGAGTAGCATCCACTCTAAAATTTCATTCAAACATTAAAGAAACATTTTTAATAATCTATTAAGTTTAAGAGTCATGAAAAACACACTTAATATTCATATATAGTACCTCTACTTAATATCATCATAAAAATGTTGAACAAACATCAATACCAATTGGTTAAATGGTATTGATTCTACAAATTGATATCGGTTGAACTATTTTCATATTAACTAAATTTGTCATTATTAATTTATTTAATTATTTAGTTAATCACAATAAATGAAATTTAATCTTAGACTTTAAGAGTTTTTATAGCATGACAGGTACTTATTTACTAATAAGTTATGTTGGTATTCATATTTATTTTTCTTTTTGTTTATTCCCATTTCAATCATTAATATATAGTTATTTGTTTTTATTTACACTACTATTTGGAAAATTGTTCCATAAAAGTCTCTATTCTTTAATTACTTAAAAAACTTAAGATTAAATTACAAATATAACCTAAAAATTTTCAAGTTTATATCTAACATATCCGTGACATTTCAACTTTTGTACTATCAATCAAAATAAAGTAGTTTTAATCAATTTTTAGAATTTCTCTAACCATTCTCATTATTTCTTTTTAATAACAAGTAACATCCACTCTGTAAAATTTCATTCAAACATTAAAGGATCATTTTTAATAATCTATTAAGTTTAAAAGTCATGAAAAACACATTTAATATTCATGTATAGTACCTCTACTTAATATTGAACAAACATCAATACCAATTGCGTTGGTTATGTGCATGAAGGATTAAGTTTCGAACCAGGAGGATTTTAAAAAAATATTAGCAAAAATGTGGTAGTTATGAAACAATTTGCAAAAGTAGAGTAAACTTTTTGTCTTTGCTGAGTTCAGTTAAGGGTATTCATGGGTGAGTTGAGTTAGATTGGATTAAATGACATTTTAGACCCAATCCAATCGTTTGGATTACAACTTTATTCAACGACTCAAATAATCCTGGTTAAAAAATGAAACCCACCCGTTGGGTTGGATTGGATTACTCGATCATTTATTGAAATTTTTATTCTAAAAAAAGTAAAATGTTAATATGTAAAAGTTTTATTTAATTATTTTCCTAGACTGAACAAAGATTAGAACACTACAAGAATTTTGGGCTTTAATATCGGTTGAAAAAAGTGAAATCGAATGTATAATGTCATTTTTGTTTTTTTTTTTTAAAACGGATCTTTAATATCGATTTTAAACCGACATTGTAGGGGTACCTTTAATGTCGGTTTTAAACCAGACCTGCTTAATTTTTCCCTCTTCACTCTCCCCCCTGTTTTCTATTTTCCCCCCATTTTTTTCATTTTTCCCTCTTCACTCTCCCCATATTTTCTTTTTCCTCTCATTCTCACACTTCCCTCTTCAGACCCTTTTCTTTCTCACTTCTCTCTTCCAAACCCTTGCCATTCATTCGTTGATCGTGGGTGAAGTGTCTGTCATGGTGTAGATCTGACTTCCGTGCAAGTTTGTTCATCGTGCAACCCGCGCCACCGCACCCAGTCGCCCAAATCTGAAGTCTACCGGATCTGTATGCCGCCGTTCGTCGTTCGATTCGAAGTCCAGATCTGAAGATCTGAAGTTTGCCGTTCGTCGTTCGTCCAGATCAATATGCTCTCTTCTCTTTCCTCTCTTAAACTCACAGCAATTTTTGTTCTTATGTTATGCCTCTCAAATATTTGTGTAAATGTCTCAATGAAAGCCAGCTGCGGTTTCACTTCAATATGTCTCTCTACTCCTAGATTTGGGCCTTTTTATGTGTTTATGGCCTTTGAAATTCGATTTGATTAATGGTTTTGTTGTATATGATACATTTGTTAAAGTATTGGCAAGTGGTGTTGTCAAGAGTTGCTCCTGCGTTGGGTATGCGTGAGCAAGAGCAGTAAAAGCGAAATGTTGAGCCCAAGGCGCTGGGTAGACAATCATGTAGTAAATGGGTAGCACTAAATGATGAGGTAGGTGATCGT